>NW_026917911.1:0-14047 GCF_032062105.1 Saccostrea cuccullata | reverse complement strand
TCCACAACAAAACAGTCGTCATGGTTATGTTTAATAGTCCTCCTGACCCTGATAGTGTAATCATCGAACATTTCGATTATATATACTGCCATTTTGGTTTCAAAGATAATTCGGTCCAATATGCTTCGTTCAGATGTCAACTATATATGAATGTAATTGATAAAGGAAACACACATAGGAAGCGAGAAACATACCACTAGACCACGGAATCGCTACACATGTTGTTAAGTATATGCAGAAGTGAAGTCATAACCTGTATATATTCACATCTACATCTACATATCTACATCTACATATTACAGCTTTCCATCAACCCTGTTCATTATACGCTGGCCCTGCGCAAACGGACCTCTAAATATTAATTATAAAACGTATGTGAAAAAAAGAAAAAAAAAACTAAGTGCCATAGAAGGTATAAATAAACCTAGTGCAATGAAAAACAATTTACAAAATTGTGCATGAAAAATGTGTATTTACATTGTGTACAACTTGTTTATATAAATATAAGAGTTATGGGACATAGCTTGGGACCAGAGTTCTGAACTGGTCCAGAAAGGCCGCTGCCACCACTGAGTGTGGGAGAGAATTCCACACGGTTACTGTTTGGGGAAATCCGAAAGAAGCTAAATTTATAATAATCTGTTCGTGTACTGAAGGTCTGAAAGTGAAGAGGACTAGTATTACGTGTAATGGTCGTTGTCTGGGGTACTAAATAAAGGTTTTGATCTATAGCCACTAATTTGTGTGTAATTTTAGATAACATAAGTCTACATATATTTCTTCTATTGTCTAATGTTGGCCAATTTAGATGGTGTTACATATCTGAGACACTACTAGTATTGTGGTATCTATGTGTGACTTATCTTGCAGCTCGTCTTTGAACATTTTCTAGTTTATCTTTAAAGCTGACATGAATTCTTAAAAACGCAACATTTTCATTTATGTACGACTTGTTTCATGCCAACAATAGCCGCATTCCGCCATATTTCTTTCAGACACCTTGTCTTATTGTAACGATGTATACCCTAATGCGCTCGTTACAGTTCAATGATTTTTTGGTTTGGGTATCGACTTGTTCACATCTCCGATGGTAAAGCATATATGAGAACACATAAGGAAATTAAGACATTTCAAAACCACAATAAACAAAATAATAATTATATTACTGAATAAGTATTGATTTGAATCAAAAGAAAAAAAAATGCAAGTTTGGTGAGAAATTTAGATGCACGAGTACGTATTTTTACAGTGCGCCAATTTATGCAGAATAAACTTGAAATAAAAAGCAGTAAAATCTGCAACACATTTTGAAATTATTATCATTTGAATGGCGCAAAACAACCAACATCTTTGATTTGCAGCCCCTATGCAATTGGTGCATATCGAGAAAACGCCTCGAACGCTGTAAACGTACCCATACCTGGTTATAAAGTTACTGCATCGGTTCGAAGATGTGCACAAGTCAAGTGATATACACCCTGAATTCCATTTATTGAAATATGCATCACAAAAAAGAAATAAACTCCGTAAAAGCTGAATAGTAAACACACTGTTATTACTCCGTACAGACGAGCACGTCGATGCACCTAGTCCGTGCTGATCAGATTTTGGTCAGGGAAAATATCACAAGTGGAAAGAGAAGTTATTTGGTATTTGCGCGGCTGAAGGGGGGGGGGGGGGTTATAACTGCTGTTCATAAGCTATAATTGTGAATTGTCTATATACATTATATACAAAGTCATGTATATAGTCTGCAGTTGGTTTGCGTCGCAAAATTCATTTGTCAATTATAACTGATAATTGTAGTACTAATCTCAAATGTAGTAATTTGATGTACGGCAATTATTTACTTCAAATCTTAAAAGCAATTAACCAGAATAAATTTATTTTATGTGTACATGATCTATACTTCTTTAACACACAAACACACGAAGAAATGCCATCCCCTGTTCAGATTGACATTTAGGCATTTGATTTTTTAGGCGGGGGGGGGGGGGGGGGTGCAAAAATAATTGACATGGCCGTTATCTAAATATTCTTGGAAGACGGACATCTCTGCCGAATTCAATTTTGAAAATGTTATTCTAAATGTGTCACTCCGACCACAATGTATGTGCATTCTGAGGTATGTATAAATGTTATATAATTATGGTGTTATATAGAGGCTTTCGAGATTTCAGTATCCCTGCCTGATAGTCTAGGTGCTTTTTTTTTTACATTTAAAAAAATTTATGTAGGAGTATTTGGGAGATAATTTTAAAAGCTAAGTTAGGAAGTCTTGACAGGGGTTGAATACGGATAATTTTTATTTACTTATTGTATATTGAACTAACTCTCTCTCTCTTTCTCTCCCCCCCCCCTCTCTCTCTCACTCTGTAACTATCTCTTAGGGCAATAATAGGTATAAGATCCTACGCACTTTGTGCTGTCCATGTATTAAGCCTTAGGACAGAATTCAAGGGTTTTTTTTTCAGGCGGGATGTCGAAACTTCATAAATTGAATTATAATTTTAATTTGGACGAGAAGTTAATCCGAACGGTCAAATTGAAAGAGAAACTAGAGGTATTGAGAGCAATAAGCTCACTAAATGATACCCTCGCCGCCCATATGGTTATAATGGCAAAGTCCATATTTTTCTGTTGTCGCTAAAAATACGTGTCGGATCAAAAAGTAAAATAGGAGGCGCACAATGTTAATATGTAATATACCTATAAAATTCTGTGAAAGTTTCACTAAGTGGTATAAGAGGATTTGCGGATAGGAGATGGGTACCCCAAAGCGTAGCAGACCTACGGACGGACATATTTATTACTATATACCCTCCCACTTTTCAAGCAGGAGATATAATAAACGTGAAATATACATCACAGGAATGGGTACATCGGGAACTTTCTCAAATACCTTCTCAAACGCTTTGACGTCGGAAGCAAATTGAGAGTGTGGGGAGCTAAGTGAAAAGATTTTTTTTTATACATTCAAAAAATTTGACAAGCTTAAAAAACGGGAAATGTTCTTTTCCTAAACACAAATATCCTATTTCGTGTGGGGGAAAGGGCAGTGGGTGGGTTCGAACTTCAGTAACAAAATTTTTCTGCAAACACCAACAGTTTCCTCTTTTTTAACTGCGACTTGTCCGTGAAAAGCGGGAGCTGGGGGGGGGGGGGGGGGGGGCTAAACCTACGCAGCAATATTCAATGTCTATACTAAGTATATATTTGTAAAAAAAAAAAAAGCCCCCCCCCCGTTCCAACACTTAAAGGCTGAACCTGCACAACAAACAAGAGAATTTTTAAAAACCTAATTGTAGGTAGAATGTGGAATTCTCACGGGGGTTTATCTTTTTTTATCTGCTTTTTCTAGTAATCATTTTAAAAATATTTATGATTACTAGAAATTTAATTCACATTAAATTCTATTTTCATTATCATTCTACCACAGAATCAAACTCGTTTACTATACCCCTCGCAACAAGTTGCGTGAGGTATAATGTTTCGGACCCATCAGTCATCAGCCCTTTTTTTTTGGTCAGCGCAACTTCTTATAAACTAATGCACAGAGTTTTGTTGAACTATGCTGATATTCATAGGATTCAATGTGTCCGTATTTGTACATCACCAGGAAATTCCGAAATCTTTATTTTTTCGGGAATTTCCGCAATTTTACATTTAGATTTTAGCGATATATTGAATATAAAGATGAGCAGTTTGTCAGCACAATTCCTCATAAACCGGTGCATACAATTTCGTCAAACTTAGCAGATAATTATGACACAATGTGTATAGATGTGCATATTACAAGGAAATTACGTTTCCTTTATTTTTTCGGTGAATTTCAGCACTTCGACTTTTGTAGGAGCATGGGGTATGTGAATTTGCTCACTTTTTTTTCATTGTGCATAAAATTATAAATAACTTTAAATCAAATTACATTAGGTCTAATAAAGCCAATGCACAGTATTTATTTGATTATATTTGATCATAAAGAAATCCGATTTGTTTCAGCCGTTTTTCTTAAAATATTTTTATGAGAGTGTTATGTATGTTTTATTACCCCCCCCCCCCACACACACACACACACTTTCACAGGAAAATATCTTCATATCTTCAAAAGGTGAATGATTCGTAATCATGCATGCTTTATTATAAATTTGATGAAGTTAAACCATGTTTTCAAAAATTTTATTTACACCATTTACAGACAAGAGAAATGATTATTCTTGAAAAAAAATTATTTGCATTTTCTTCAGTCAACCCCACGGCGCTTTCAACCTTTGATATTTTCCCTGACCAAATAAAATGATCGGCATGGACCACTTGTGTCCAAGCAGTTTTTTACTGTTGAATTAGCAATGGATTACATGGTTTCTGAGATGCATTTTTCAATAAAGTAAAATAGGATAATTCTTTCGACATGTGCACATCACTGTAACGATAGCAGTATTCAGGTAAATATTTCTATCACTGCGTTTGACGCGTTTTCTCGACTGACCTGCATGGAATTCTTGCTCTACTTGCATATTTTCCGCGTAAGTATATTTTCTATATTGCAGCAAATGCATTCAAAAATAATTTAATTCTCGGTAAAGTTCTAGTTTTTGTTGAATTTTTACTTTTCATGTATTGGTCAGTATATTGGTCAGTTTATGGACTTCTTAAAACTTTGCTATCGGAGATGTGCACATGTCGACAGCCAGGATAGAAAATCACTCAAGTGAAACAGTTCTCAAAGGCTATATATAGCAGGTACAGGTGGCCAAAAATGTTCGATAAATATGGCGGAATCGAAGAAATATGGCGGACAAAGGCGTACAGGAATGTAGTAAGTCGTACAAAGATGAAAAATGATGCCTTTTTAAGAGTTTATGTCAGCTTTAAGTTTTTTTTGTATGAGGTGCCCAAACTGAAGAACAGTATTCGAGGTTAGACCTGACCATTGATTTTTATTCCAAAGATTTTGTTTCTTCATTTTTTATAGAAAACCCAGTATCTTATTTGCCTTAGAAGTTATATTATTAATATGCGGTTCCCAGGACATGTTGTAGGATAATGTTACCCCTATATATTTTGCTGTCTTTATAGATTCTAATGTGTGTCCTTTCAGATTATAGGTATATTTAATGGTGTGCGAGATCTGGTAATATACTGAGTGAATTACATTTTTGAGGATGAAACTGATACCGGTATGTTCCAAATTAGCTAACGAGTCAAGATCTTTTTGAAGAATTACACAGTCATTTTGATTATGAATGGGTCGATACAAGATACAGTCATCGGCAAAGAGCCTTGTATTTGATGTAACAGAAGATGGTAGGTCATTTATAAAGATTAAAAATAGAAGGGTCCCAAGGACTGACCCTTGAGGAACCCATCTGACCACAGGCATTAGACTGGATACATCACCATCAAGGACAACCTGTTAAACTCTGTTGCTGAGAAAAGCAGAGACCCACCTCCAGGTGTTGCCACGTATTCCATAGTTATCCATCTTTCTCAGCAACTTCTTGTGAGGCACCTTATCAAATGCCTTTTTGAAGTCTAGTATAATCAAATCAGTTTGAGTGTAAATTCTCCAATAACTCATGACTGAGAGTAAGTAGCTGAGTATTCATGTTCGGTATTGTCAAAATTTTACACAATCCATGGTGTTTGATATATTTAGCCTTTATTAAACAGTTCTAATAGATGTAATAAGAACATAGGGTATATTCGATTTAGCGACAAGGGTTACACGAGTCACTAGAGTTGTAAATAAAACAACCTATCTTCGACACAGGTGATCAACCCATGTTACGCGAGTATACTCCTCAGAGTGTATTCGATTAAGACAACCCGTGTCGCACTAGTGTTAAATATGCGCATGCTCATTGATTCAGCTCTAGTGATTTAAATAAAACATCTCGTGTTGTGTAGTGTTTATGTAAAATATATGGCCAGTATATTCCCTATTTATCTGGTTTGAACAAGACAAACAATTAATCAATAAACAATTTCTTATAATCAAATAAAGAATACAAACCTCAAGACTGAAATTATATGTTCAACAAAATATTTTTTTTCAGGTACAACAGAAAATTGTCATTATTTATCCTTGCAATGTTATTTAATAAGTCAATACCTAAATCTTTATACAAAACAAAAAAGTATAATAAGAATGTGTCGGTAAAATTAAATATGACATTTTTACGTACCACCGTTTTTGAAAAGGGGGGGGGGGGCCAGAGGGAAAAAAATAACATCTGACAACAAAACTCTCCTATAAAAAAAGGACATTAATTGCCCATACTCGAAATTCTTATTTAGTTGGAGGATGGGGACATAGGTCCCACTTCTATCAGCACCAATTTTTTTTCATACAATATGACTACATCCTTGCTTGGCTTTACTGTAACAAAAAGAGGGAGGAAGCTACGTATCGGTCTTTTAATGAAGATTGTTAATAATAAAAAACTGTGTTTGGATTAAAAAAAATGTGGGGGAGCACCCCTGTCACGACGTGGCTGTATCCCCCCCCCCCCACTGTAATATTTTGCATGGGCCAGGGGTATACTAATTGGTCATAAAATTACCATAGCTGACATTTTTTTATTTAAATATAGTGTAAGTCATAAGATGTGAAAGACATATACTTGTATACTTTTTTTTTTTTTTACAGATTTATACACCAAAAATTGTGATTCCCGTTGGAAAGAAACCTTGCCCAAATGCATTTTTACATTGTCTTACATGGCCATGGTTTTTAATTTTAAGCCCGTAAAAATAATAATATTAGTATTTCATCAAAAATTATTTTTTGGAAAAAAAATACACATGAAATCGTTCAAGAATATTACGATTGTGATTAAAGGCTAAAAAGGTAATTTCAATATATATATATATATATATATATATATATATATATATATATATATATATATATATATATATATATATATGATTTTCTTTGCTTGTCAAAGAATTTCGGGGTTGGAAATTTCTTTTTGACTGGAGTGGACCCCTGGAAAAAGAAGATGAAGGGGGGGGGGGGGGGCAAGGCGAGCGAAGTGCCTATGAGGCGATAAACATGAAGTGAAACATCTCGATTATATCAAATCTATCTCAGTTTTTTTTAATTTTGTTATCTAACAGTTGTATTTAATTTGGTATTATTTTCTCTGAAAATCTTTTATGAATCAGAGAAAATTATTTGTTTGGTATAAAGTGAAGTTCCTCAAAAGTGCGTTGGACCAAGTTAGAGCAGAGAATAAATGACATTTTAGGAACGAGAGCAGTTCCGCAGCATATGTTTTATGGGGTGGGGTTAACCTCCTAAAAACGCTGCCCTCCCCTCCCCCTACACAAAAAGCCGGATCTTTCTCCTACAATATGGTACATTATTTCCTAAACCTGAAATTTGCCAATTGACCTTATTTTTTTAGAAGATAGGTGGTAGGGGAGCATCAAAATGAGAATGTATACACTTAAAGCATTTTAAGACTGTAACAAGAGGCCAATGGGCCACATCGCTCACCTTAGTGATTTCTTCTCTACGAGATTCCCCTCCGTGACTTTATAATAGTGCCCTGTCTCCACCTTACCCCTGTTGTAATATTTCAACAATTTAGAATCTACACTATCCCAGGATGCTTCCATTATAAGCTTTTCTGGCCAATTGGTACTTGAGAAGAAGATTTTTTTAAATAGCTATATTCCAATGTAAAACTTGAATACTAGTATCCCATAGTGACCCGCCCTTTCCCCCGTTGCAATGATTTGAACAACTTAGAATTTACACTTTATGCTACGTTTACACTATGTTCCCGGCAGCCACGGCAGCCCCGTTTGCCCGAAACGTAGTGCGCCGTGAGATTTTGGTTATTTTCCCCTCTATATCCAAGTCTTGACAAGTTCTTTTGCGGTCTTCTACGGTCTTCTACGGAATCCGTGATGGGCCGTAGGAAGAAGTTGCCGTGGAGTGCCGGAGGCACTCTGCCACGTATGCCAGCACGTTCCCCCCAGGCCTCTTACGTTCTGATAGGCCCCCTCTCGTTTCTTGCGTTCTTATGAAGTTCTTATACGTTTCTCACGTTCTGTCAAGTCTTTCTACGTATGAAACATGGACGCCGGGAAACTATGGATCACGTTTGTACCAGAGAAGGTCTCCTAACCAGAAAAAATCATTGTATCATGACCCTTCGAAGATAAAACATCATGAATTTCCAAGACGAAGATTTTATTTTCGCGTGTTTGCTGGTGTATACCTAAAATCACTTCGTCAAAATGAAGAGAACCAGCAGCAGTTACAGAGAGGGAAGGCAGGAGTGCAGCAACTATGAATGAGACGAATAAGAAGGAGGAAAAGGCGGAGATCCATATGGATCCATAATGAAACTTCTCTGCAGTGCCCGGCTTATACTAGTATATGCTTCCAATCAGACCGCGTGCGCCGTGTCAGACCGTAGTAGAACGCAACGCACCGGGACCATAAACCGTAACATGCCGGGACGAACCGCGATTGAACGCGAGGAAACGGCTACCATACACCCTAGTTTGCCGTGAGGACCGTGATGAAACGTGGCAGAACGTGATAAAACGGACAACAACCGTGAACTAGCCGTGACAGAACGCGGACTAAACTCAGCAAAACGTCTCAAAACGTGAATGGATCGTGAGATGAATGGAAATATACATATCTCCCGTCCCACTGCGGACTGTCTCCAAGTTCTGTTACGGTCTTTTACGTGCTGTCGCGTTTTGTTGCGTTTATTCCGTTTTACTACGACCTACTAAGTTTCACATCTGCAACGTGGCCGCCGTGGCAAATTTTTTGACAGTTTAAAAATCTGGCACGGCATCCACGGCAATCGCGATGAGTTACGTTTGCCCATCCCGTTGCCCCAAGTTTTCTCACGCCCGTCCCGTTTCTTCCACGATGGCCTGAAACGTGATTGCCGTGGCTGCCGGGAACATGTGTAAACGTAGCATTATATTTCAATGCAAAACTTGGGTTCCTTAAATTGACCCCCGCTACATCCCCGGGGGTCATGATTTGAACAATCTAAAATATGCATTACCCAAGGATGCTTTCAAATAAGGTACTCTGTAGAATTTTTCTTGCACAGTGATTCTTTCGAAGATTTTTCCTTAATATTAATTTCAATGTAAAATTTGGATTCCTTATTGCCCTACTCCTAGGGGTCATAATTTGAACAATTTAGAATTTACACTGCCGCAGGATGCTTCCGCACAAGTATCAGCTTTTCTGGCAAATTGGTTCTTGAGAAGATTTTTAAATAGTTTTACCATAGATGTATTTCTATGTAAAAATTGGATTCCCTATCAGTGGCGTAGCGCCCTTTACGCAAAAACGCAAATGAATACACAGATTTTTCACCAAAAATAAAAAATAGAGAAAAAACAATGTCGTAAGTTCAATACGAATTTCATAATTGTGTCAATTCAAGCAAAAGCAAATAATACCAAACTACATGTATGTTATTTACTAGCTAATTCACCCAATATAATCTCTTTAATCCAATTAAAAGTAACTGTTGTACTAGTACTTAACATGTGATTTCAAAACAATTGATTTTTAACATGTAACAAATGGAGAATATTCAAGTTTTTGTGTTGATATACCTGCAAACAGAATTCATTTTGCATTTTCAAAATGATTAAAAACAGGATTAACTGAGAAATAATTTTTATAGAAACTACTATACAACATGGAATTTTTTGATAATTTTTTTCTAATGTTTCCCTGCAATCCATAATAAATTCTCTTTCGTCAATAAATTTCAAAAAAAGTTTTTTTAATTTTACAATTATAATCAAAAGTTGCTACAAATAAGGAGATAAAAAGTTTGAAAAAGTAGTCAACTTTACGAAAAAGCGAACAAGTTCTTGTGAAAATTTATTGTGAAAACATCAGTTAAAGCATTCTCACAAAGTTAAGGTTTTGTGAGTTCGGAACCCTGTATTACAAGATTTTCATTGTGGAAAATCTATTGACTTACTTCATTAAAACAAGAAATGCTTTTAGAAAAAAGGAAATTTGGGGAGTTGTAAGTATTGTTAAAACTCGGCAAGTTTTGTTAATATTTAGTATTGTAATAGTAGAACTACGATAGTAATAATTAAACTATTTTTAGGTAGTTTTCTGATGTATAAAACCCTTATAATGCATGAGCTTCCGGGGGCTTCGCCCCCTGGGCCCCCACCAGGACCCTGCCCTGGACCCGCTGGGGGCCTAAAGGCGGCCCCCAGACCCCTTGCCTCTCTGAATACAGTACATAATTTGCTAGCTACGCCACTGCCTATTGTGACCTTGCCCTATTCCCAGGGGTTATTTGAACAATTAATTTAGAATTTACACTACTCCAGGATGTTTCCACACAAGTTTCTGCTTTCCTGGCCCAGTGGTTCTTGAGAAAAAGAATAAAAGATTTTTCCTATATATTTCAACGCAAAGCTTTTGATTCCCTGCAGTGACCCCCATATGTATTAAATTCATTATAAGTCTCTGAAAAAGTGCATGTGCACGGGACAAGTAAGGAATTTCTAGATATTATAAATGTTGCAATGTGTATTCTTAAGGAGAGTCCTCTAATAATTTAGATAGTCAAGTTTTCGAAGCCTGTACCGAATCTCAAGTCAATATACATGTATTTTCCAGATTCCATGCTTCAAATAATCCATTAGTCAGACTGTGTTCAATTTGGAATGTGACGATGCGTCTATCGATAAATTATATACAGTGTAAAACTTAGAAATGATTAAAAATATTCAAAAAGTGATTTTTGACAGATATATTTGGACGAAACACGAGTTTCTTAGTTTACGGTTGCTGTCAGAGTCTTGGCATTTATAGCAACGGTAATATATATTATATTAAACAGACTTATGGCAAAAAATGCCTAAGATGTAAATTTTATATACCCAATATAGCATATGAAATACGTTGTTTACATGTGCAATTGACTTAATTTAACTCAAGGACGTAGCATCGTTTTTGAAAAAGGGGGGATAAATCCTGCAAAATAAATTCCCTGAAATTCAAAAAAGAAAGTAAAATTGTCCATACCCGAAAATACTATTTTTGTGTAGGGAGGGGGGGGGTCGAACTTCTTTCAGTACATTTTTTTCATGCGCTACCGCCCAACCGTCCACCCTTCTTTATTGAGTACACTGCACCAAAAAAAATATTTTAAAAGAAAAAATAAAATGATTGAAATTCACAATTCGCTGTGAAGTAAGAAATGTAAAAATTCCGAAACCCAAGCTGACCAATGAGAAAGTGTGTAACATATACAGCTTCGGTAATGAACCGAATTTTTCAAAGCAACATGCGCTCTAACGGGTCGTTAATTTGGCTTTTAAATAAAACGAATTACACGATGTTATCACAATAGTACCATCAACTGATCAAGGAAGGTGGTTAGAACTGGTAAAGGAGGAAAAGGTCTCGGAAAAGGAGCCGCTAAGCGTCACAGAAAAATCCTGAGAGACAACGTACAGGGTATCACCAAGCCGGTTATACGCTCGCTGTGGTGGTGTCAAACGAATCGATCTCTACTCTGATATATACAAGGGAAGTCGTGGAGTTCTGAGGTTACCCCGGAGAACGTGATCCGAGCATACCAGGAGGAAGACTGTCACAGCCGTGGACGTGGTCTACGCCCTGTAACACCGAGGATGTACCTAAGACGGATTTGAAGCTAGGTTAAAAGGCTTGAATGTCGAGACAAATGAAAAACCAACAAACGGCCGCGCTTTGACGGCCATCCACACATTTCGAATAGATGCCTCTAAGAGAGCGTTTAGAGTTATTATACCCCCCGCTTGAAAAGTGGGAGGGTATATAGTCATCGTTAATTCCGTCCGTCTGTACGTCTAGCTGTCCGTCCGTCTGTTACGCTTTGGGGTACCCATCTCTTATCCGCAACTCTTCTCACACCCTGAATGAAATTTGATGAAACTTTCACAGAATCTTTATTACATATTGCCATTGTGCACCCCCTATTTTATTTTTGATCTGACACATATTTTGGGTTTCCGGCCACAGGAATACATGGACTTTTTCACCAGTTATAACCATATGGGAGGCGGGGGGGTATCATTTAGTGAGCTCATCGCTCACAGTACCTCTAGTTTATTTAATAAATGTTATAGTGTTCACTTTACAAAGACAGTCGAATGAATAAATCGCAAAGATTTTTGGAAAAGAATTTTTTTTTTACTTTAATTTCTTGTTTATCTTGCTGATGTATATTAGACTGATGTCTTGTTTATCTTGCTGATGCTATTAGACTGATGTCTTGTTTATCTTGATGATGTTATAAGACTGATGTCTTGTTAGTTTGATGATGCCATTAGACTGATGACTTGTTTATCTTGATGATGCCATTAGACTGATGTCTTGTTTATCTTGCTGATGCTATTAGACTGATGTCTTGTTCATTTTGATGATGCTATTAGACTGATGTCTTGTTTATCTTGCTGATGCTATTAGACTGATGTCTTGTTTATCTTGATGATGCCATTAGACTGATGTCTTGTTTATCTGATGATGCTATTAGACTGATGTCTTGTTTATCTTGATGATGCCATTAGACTGATGTCTTGTTTATCTTGATGATGTTATTAGACTGATGTCTTGTTTATCTTGATGACGCTATTAGACTGATGTCTTGTTTATCTTGATGACGCTATTAGACTGATGTCTTGTTTATCTTGATGATGCCATTAGACTGATGTCTTGTTTATCTTGATGATGCCATTAGACTGATGTCTTGTTTATCTTGATGATGTTATTAGACTGATGTCTTGTTTATCTTGATGATGCTATTAGACTGATGTCTTGTTCATCTTGATGATGCTATTAGACTGATGTCTTGTTCATCTTGATGATGCTATTAGACTGATGTCTTGTTTATCTTGATGATGCCATTAGACTGATGTCTTGTTTATCTTGATGATGCTATTAGACTGATGTCTTGTTCATCTTGATGATGATATTAGACTGATGTCTTGTTTATCTTGATGATGCTATTAGATTGATGTCTTGTTTATCTTGATGATGTTATTAGACTGATGTCTTGTTTATCTTGCATTAGACTGATGTCTTGTTTATCTTGATGATGCTATTAGACTGATGTCTTGTTTATCTTGATGATGCTATTAGACTAATGTCTTGTTTATCTTGATGATGCCATTAGACTGATGTCTTGTTTATCTTGATGATGCCATTAGACTGATGTCTTGTTTGTGTTGATGATGTTATTAGACTGATGTCTTGTTTATCTTGATGATGCTATTAGACTGATGTCTTGTTTATCTTGATGATGCCATTAGACTGATGTCTTGTTTATCTTGATGATGCTATTAGACATTGAGTTGATGTATTGTTTATGTTGATGATGCTATGCATTGATGTCTTGTTCATCTTGATGCTGTTATTGAGTTGATGTCTTGTTCATATTGATGATGCTATTAGACTGATGTCTTGTTTATCTGATGATGTTGTAGGACTTGATGTATTGTTATCTTGATGATGCTGTCAGACTGATGTCTTGTTCATCTTGATGATGTTATTAGACTGATGTCTTGTTCATCTTGATGATGCTATTAGACTGATGTCTTGTTTATCTTGATGATGCTATTAGACTGATGTCTTGTTAATCTTGATGATGCCATTAGACTGATGTCTTGTTCATCTTGATGATGCTATTAGACTGATGTCTTGTTTATCTTGATGATGCTATTAGACTGATGTCTTGTTCATCTTGATGATGCTATTAGACTGATGTCTTGTTTATCTTGATGATGCTATTAGACTGATGTCTCGTTCATCTTGATGATGTTATTAGACTGATGTCTTGTTCATCTTGATGATGCTATTAGACTGATGTCTTGAGTATTGTGGGTATGATTGATCTCCTTACTGGCGATGACACACATCAGTGGACTTAAACATATTAAAAAAAGAAAACTGTTTGATTATTAATCTAGACTTTTTGGCAGTGTAAAAACCGCATGGTTATTTGCTGTTGGGACAAATGAAAAAAGATTC
>NW_026917910.1:0-13860 GCF_032062105.1 Saccostrea cuccullata | reverse complement strand
GCCAAGTTCTACTGAAATCGGACCAAATCTGTAGGAGGAGTAGCATTTTGAAAGAATTTCAAAGAAATTTCTATTTTTAGTAACCACGGCAACACCGTTCATCGAAATCAAAAACCGATGCACAGAATTATGTATTTTAGTGTAGTCTACTTGTGTGCCAAGTAATATTGAAATTGGACCAAAACTGTAGGAGGAGTAGCATTTTGAAAGAATTTCCAAGAAATTTCTATTTTTAGTAACCACGGCAACACCGTTCATCGAAATCAAAAACCGATGAACAGAATTATGTATCTTAGTGTAGTCTACTTTTGTGCCTATTTATATTGAAATCAGACCAAAACTGTAGGAGGAGTAGCATTTTGAAAGAATTTCACAGAAATTTCTATTTTTAGTAACCACGGCAACACCGTTCATCGAAATCAAAAACCGATGCACAAAATTATGTATCTTAGTGTAGTCTACTTGTGTGCCAAGTTATATTGAAATCGGACCAAAACTGTAGGAGGAGTAGCATTTTGAAAAATTGTTTACAGACAGACAGACGGACAGACAGACAGACGGACGGACGACGGACGCATTACTATCGCATAAGCTCTTCTGGTCTCTGACCAGTAGAGCTAAAAATAGACATGGAAAATGACACCTGGTCAAGTTTTAACGATCTCCAACTGTGTGTGATTTTGATTTGAAAAAAAAAACATTGTAGACAGACTTTAGAGAATGTTTAGTGCTAAGAAAATGTGAAATCTTAAAAGTGTTCAGGCCTAGGTTTTTTCGGTAGGATATTTTATAAGAATATTTTATAGATTTTGGAAATATGACCTATTTTATTGTCGAACATGTCAAGTTTCAAGAACGATCCAATTTTTGAGGAAGATTGAAATCTATGATATTTTACAGAAAACAGAGGGATTTGTAGATAAAACTAAAGGGTATTTAAGGAAAGGCCGATAAGAAGTCATGCATACAAAATTTATTGGTATCAGAACCCCACCTCATTTTGTTTTGCGTGTGCCGTATATGTGTACTTGTTAATTTGTTAATTAACATTAAATATCTAATAATTTAAGCAAGAATTTTCTTTAAATATGTAAAAGAATATGAAAAAAATAAAATATATTCATATTGGCATTAACATAATGAAAAAATATGTACGCGGAGTCCATGTTTAGTTCATACTTACAATTTAACAATTATAAAAAATAAAAAAATAAAATCCGCCCACCCGCCCCAATTTTTTAGCAAATTAGGATGAGAATCTAAAGATTAATTTTACCTGGCCGATTGAACGCTAAAATTCTCTAGATTTTTGGTATAGTATTTTATTAGAGACTATTTATTAGCTATATATAATGAATAGTTATATATACTAGTAGACATATAGCTTCTACTTTTCCAGATCCTCTACCACAATATTGGGATTGTTTTTCTTACCCAACTAGTCATGACCGACAATATTCTAAATATAGTCTTCCCGGTAAACTAAAGAACAAGACGTTCACGGGAGAATGCTTTTTCACTCTTTCGTATTCGTCGCTCAGTGGGATTAAGCATGTACTTACCAATATCTGAAGACACTTAAACCAGTGACCTTTAAATTTTCTCATTTCAAATTTATGTAGAATATTTACAATGCATAATTTTTTTTTTAATATAAACGAAGAAAATAAAATCGATAATGTAACATTTCGGGTAATAATCAAAAAATGAAAATGGCACATCAAAAGTTAAAAGTGCTCTACTTTCAGTGCATGTTTTTCTTTCTTCTTTATTCTATTATTAAATGCGCTGAACGTAACAGTATATACATGTATGACGTAACAATTAAAATGACGTCATAATAAACTTAGCGTGATATAGCAACAAAGTCAGAATAAACACAATGGGTTGCTTCCATAGTAAAGTTGCGCCTTTTCCAACTCCTTTTCGCACCAAAAAACAGCAAAAGAGGCTGCGAAAGATATTGAAGAAAAATGGAATCAAAGCCAAAGTGAGCGGGGGAGGCTGTGCCTTTGACATCCCAGTAACTGGTGAAGGAGAGCCAATGTGGCCTAACGTATCGTTTCTGAACGAAAGACTCCGGAGAAATGAGGATGAGGATGAAGTTGCTTTAAAACGTAAGAACAACGTAAATGTATCTGTAATTTACTACCTCAATACGGGTCTAAGAATTTAGGAAACCTTTTATAATTACTTATTTATAATTGATTAAAGTATTATTGATAATGAATAAATTCCCGATAATAAGTTTGTGTTCAACTTATTAATTTTTTTTTTACAGGTAAAAGGGAGCTTGCAATGATAGAGAAGCAAGGGAGAGCCAGAGAACGAAGGGAGGAAATAGAGAGGAGGAGGCAGGAAAAGTTGAGAAGACAATCGCTACATCGACAGACCAATTATAAACTCAGTGTTATGTTTCAGCTGCTGGATATTTTACAATGATTTGGGATTGAATAAAGAGAATGTCGACTTTCTTTTAATGTTTTAATAAAATGATTTTTTACTCCTTCAAAAGTTTTTGAAGAATTTTTCACTCGTATTGAGACGCCACTACTTGCCGGTGGAGCAACAAATTTTGTCGAAAACTCGGCACTTAGGGCCGTTGAGCAGTGAGGGATCTTTTTCATGCCAGCACCTACTGTGACACGGGACCTCGGTTTATACGCTCTCATCCGAAGGATCGGTTTCCACGTTCTACAGTGGGATTCGAACCCGTGACGTAAGGATCAACTCCTTACTTCGCGACTCTAGAACAGACGCTTATTTAAAATATTAATTTCTTATCAAACTGAGCTACAAGAATACGGTATTAAATAATTTTCTCAATGAAAAATGACAGTACCAGTCATGACCAACAATATTTTAATTATAGTCTCCCCGGTAAACTAAAGAACAAGTTCACAGGAGAATGCTTTTCACTCCTTCGTATTTGCCCTTTGAGCTAAGTGGGATTTAGCATGTAACTAACGTTTAAACCAGTGACCTTTATATTTTCTCATTTCAAATTTATATATTTACATTTCCAATAAATTTCCCCTATGATTCTTTACAAAATAAAATGCAGTTTATTTTCTCATGAACTACATTAGGTATGTACCATAAATAAGCATGAATATCTCCAATGTTACGTCATCATACCGCTCTTGACGTCAAAAAGTCAAAAAATATAGTGCCCACTGTTTTGTTTTAAAAATGACCGTTGAACGGCGTAAATTTATGGCGAGTCATCAGAAAAATAAAGTAATTATAAGAAATGAATTTAATTTTTTTAAGATTCATGAGGTATATGAACTACAACGCTTCACGCCGGCATATTTATCATGAAGCGCGTTCATAACCTCATGAATCTTCAAAAATTAAATTCATTTCTGAAATACAATATTTACAGTGCATAATTAATTTTTTTTTTATAAATATATAAGTAGAAAATAAACTCATTACTGTAATATTACAGGTAATAATCAAAAAATGAAAATGGCTCATCTAAAGTTAAAAGTGCTCTACTTTCAGTGCAAATTTCTTTCTTTCTTCTTTATTCCATTGAATTTTGTTTATTTTGCGCTGAACGTAACAGGGTCATTCTACGAATAGAGGCCCAAATGATGTCCCGTCATTTTAGTATGTGTTGAGCAATATCTGGTTTATGAAATTTTAAAAATAAATCTGGAATATTGTAGAAGGAGATAATAAATATGCATACACACCATAAGGACACCCCTGAAAACAATATTACTTCTAAAAAAATAATTTAACGTCATGGACTTGCTTTGAAATGCCATGTCCCAAACAACAAAATCGAATTTGTAATATTGAATATGCGTGTGTGAAAACTGAATTTTCTGTCAAAATTTAACCTGTCGAGATTACTAAGGTATAATAAAATATGCCATTGTTGATTTAAAAAAGATACAGGTTACTAAATTCTTTTTTAAAATAATTTATTGTTTGTAAAACGGTGTCCCTGATATTCTTGTCATTACCGAAACGGTGAACTAAAACTGCAAAATATAAGAGACAAGAAAGATAATCCAAAAGAAGAAGCCACGTGATTAAAAGTTTTAGAAACCGCTATCTTTGATACACAGGCACCTGACGTTACTTATTTTTCTTTTAATTAAAAAATATACACATACCTAATAATAAACAAGGTCCCCAAGGCGCCATCTTGAATTTTTCTAGGTCTGTCACATCAACTTGTATTTTCGTCTGAAACTCCGTCAAATAAATTCTCTGCAACCATATTCTTTCTGTGGCCAGTCTTTCGAGGTCTAAACTTACGGACAGTGCAACCAGAAGGGCGCATCACACTTGCAAATATTAAAAATCCCTCGTCAAACTCGATCTACTGCTTCAACAATCCGAGAAATCGCCAAAGGGGGGCCGGAAGTTTACATACGATTTGAAATTCTTAGGGAAAGCCCTTTTTTGATTGGTCAATATATTTGTACGATTTATTTTTAAAAATAACCTGCGAAAGTTAGTATATTTATTCCAAAAACAATAATTCAGACAATAATACAACGTAATATACATGTAAGAACATTCATTTTATATCTCTCAAAATAATTTCGATATAGCTTGAGCAAAGCGATTATATTTTATAAATGTCGAAGATCGGCCTGATCATGCTAGCTGATCAACATGATCAATGAACATTTTCAAGACAAAATATTGAGTCGGGACTTAAATGCACTAAATATAATTAATAACACTGTCATTATTGATGCCCTGATTTGAGCGTTATCCGTGGAGAAGATTGACTTATCTAAAATATGTACGCACGTGTGTGAGAAGGGGGGGGTGGGGTTCCACACTAAAATTATTCCAGGGAGTGTTGAGATCTGCAATTTTATGTATTGCAATAAAGTAGTGGCATGGCGACATTTTTTTTTTTTTCTTGGTGACAGATTATACATATAACGTTACATGATGCATATGCTAATATTTGATTTCATTACATATCCCCGAGCCTTTAATCAGTGTGCCCCCTTCCCTTTTTCAATTAAGCATATGCCAGGTATATATGTTACATAATGTATGTATATAACTGGATGGTTTGCAGTCTTTTGTTTTCTGAAAACCATTCAATTAACTCTGGATGATTTGTTGTTGATTTTTTTTTCAAGCACCCCCCTCTTTTATTCAAGATTGTTTCAAACGCAACGATCGGTATAGATTAATACAGTATATTTTACAGGTATGTTTATAAGAAGTGTTTTATTTTTCCAATTTTGCATTTTTTTTTTTCATTTCAATAATCGAAATATTTATTAAAATTCAAAGTAATTATAACACGCCGCTTTAGATCCACCACAAAACTGACAAATACGGAATTCCCATTAGCATATTGATGTAAACTTCCGGCCCCCCTTTGGCGATTTCTCGGATTGTTGAAGCAGTAGATCGAGTTTGACGAGGGATTTTTAATATTTGCAAGTGTGATGCGCCCTTCTGGTTGCACTGTCCGTAAGTTTAGACCTCGAAAGACTGGCCACAGAAAGAATATGGTTGCAGAGAATTTATTTGACGGAGTTTCAGACGAAAATACAAGTTGATGTGACAGACCTAGAAAAATTCAAGATGGCGCCTTGGGGACCTTGTTTATTATTAGGTATGTGTATATTTTTTAATTAAAAGAAAAATAAGTAACGTCAGGTGCCTGTGGATTAAATGTATGTTGTTTAACGTCCCTTTCGAGAATTTTTCTCTCGTATGGAAACGCCACTACTTGCCGGTGGAGCTACAAATTTTGTCTAAAACTCGGCACGTAGGGCCATTGAGCAGTGAGGGATCTTTTTGTGCCAGCACCTACTGTGACACGGGACCTCGGTTTATACGCTCTCATCCGAAGGATCGGTCTCCTCGTCCCACAGTGGGATTCGAACCCGTGACGTAAGGATCAACTCCTTACTTCGTGACTCTAGAGCAGACGCGTAGTGGAATTTAGCATATTAACTTACCCATATGGCCATATCTATAAACGTTTAAACCTGTGGTCTTTATCTTTTCTCATTTCAAATTTATATTGAAGATTCATATTGCATGACTTCATTTTTAGCTCTACTGGTCAGAGACCAGAAGAGCTTATGCGATAGTAATGCGTCCGTCGTCCGTCCATCTGTCTGTCTGTCTGTCTGTAAACAATTTTTCAAAATGCTACTCCTCCTACAGTTTTGGTCCGATTTCAATATAACTTGGCACACAAGTAGACTACACTAAGATACATAATTTTGTGCATCGGTTTTTGATTTCGATGAACGGTGTTGCCGTGGTTACTAAAAATAGAAATTTCTGTGAAATTCTTTCAAAATGCTACTCCTCCTACAGTTTAGGTCTGATTTCAATATAACTTGGCACAAAAGTAGACTACACTAAGATACATAATTCTGTGCATCGGTTTTTGATTTCGATGAACGGTGTTGCCGTGGTTACTAAAAATAGAAATTTCTTTGAAATTCTTTCAAAATGCTACTCCTCCTACAGTTTTGGTCCAATTTCAATATTACTTGGCACACAAGTAGACTACACTAAAATACATAATTCTGTGCATCGGTTTTTGATTTCGATGAACGGTGTTGCTGTGGTTACTAAAAATAGAAATTTCTTTGAAATTCTTTCAAAATGCTACTCCTCCTACAGATTTGGTCCGATTTCAGTATAACTTGGCACACAAGTAGACAACACTAAGATACATAATTCTGTGCATCGGTTTTTGATTTCGATGAACGGTGTTACCATGGTTACTAAAAATAGAAATTTCTGTGAAATACATTCAAAATGCTACTCCTCCTACAGTATTGGTCTGATTTCAGTATAACTTGGCACACAAGTAGACTACACTAAGACACATCATTCTTTATATCGGTTTGTGATTTCGATGGACAATATTGCCGTGGTAACTAGAAAATAGAAATTTCTGTAAAATGCTTTAAAAATGCTATTTCAAATACCGTTTAAATCTTATTATAATATGATGTGGCATGCAGGTAGACTACACTAAGATACTTTATTGATGCAGTCTCGACAGAGACTTCTGGTTCCTATAAATATTTCAATGTGAAACTTTGATTCCCCATTTGCTACCCCTGACGTCCATGATCAGCATCTACACTGCCCCAGGAAAAGTACTTTCATATTTAAAATAAACGCTTTATTCTTAAAAAATATTTTTATGACTTTTCCAATATATTTCAAAGTAAAACTTGGATTTCATATTGTGACCACATCCTAATCCCGGGACTATGATTTGCCGATAAAAAATATTGAATGTACATCCTGCATGCAGAATGAGTTCTCATGAAACAAAACGTCAGCTCTTCTTGCCCATTGGTTCTTGCGAAAATAATATTGTGACAGATTGGCGGTGTCGTATAATAGTCCACACTTTGCAAAAGTTATGTCCCTTGGCCGCCATCTTAGGGGATAGTTTGCAGGTTTGTTACTTCGTCATTTGACTTTAAAAAAGCTCTGCCTTTTGTGTACTGATTGCCCCAAGATGGGGCTACCCACACATTGAACGAAAAAAAAAATTAAACACAGTGGATTTATCAGAGCACAAAGAGAAGAAATGACGTTTCTTTCCCTATTGACCTTTTGGTTGACCCTGCAAAGGGAGACAACTTTTGCAAAGTGTGGACTGGACTATAGTCCAATCCCACACTTTGCAAAAGTTATGTCCCTTGGCCGCCATCTTTGGGGATAAATTCATACAATCCACACAGTAGCCTTTATAGTTTTCAGGTTTGTAACTTCGTCATTTGATTTTTAAAAAGCTCTGTCTTTTGTGAACTGATTGCCCCAAGATTGGGCTACCCACACATTGAAAGAAATGAAATTAAACACAATGGATTTCTTAGAGCACGCCCAAATATTTGGTAGCATATAGAGGAGAAATGACGTTTCTTTCCCTTTTGACCTTTTGGTTGACCCCACAAAGGAAAACAACTTTTGCAAAGTGTGGATTGGACTATATTTGTCCCCATGGGACGACAACAGTGATGAGAAAAAGCTAGTTCATCAGGTGAGCTTATATAGCTGCAGAACTGTAACTCTCCGAAAAAAAAAATATTTTGAAAGATCGGATAGTCAAATATTTTTTTTTCAGAGACCTACAGTTCTGCAGCTAGTGAGCCAATAAACTGTTTAATAAAATCTTCCATCAAAACTTTTAAGGCTTATCGTAAATCTGGTGAGCTAAAAACATTCACAGGGTTAATATGTGGCACGAATGATGTGGGTTAATGGGTTAATATCGGGCACAAATGGAGAAACTGAAAGTAAAAGTAGGTTATCGATGTTTCCGACGTCTCTCACCTCATGAGATTTCTACAACTAGGCCTACGGTTTGGCTGTTACTCTTCATTCAGAAAATTAACTGATGAATTACGGTCCTTGGCAAGAACCCTTTTATTGTGATTCAGAGGAGGATGCTAGTGCCAGCAGTGGTGAAAAAATGACAAGAATTTGAAGACCCAACGACGCATTTAGACAGTATTATAACAACATGCAGCACTGACACACCCAGGCTAAGGTTAAGGATCGACGTGCAAAAGGTAAATATTCAGGCGCATTTTTATCATAATCAAGCAAATCTATTCTTTTATGTTACACCTGTGCAATAGTCAAAACATTGCCAATACACGGTAATGTAAATACCAATATTGTGAAATCTGACTGTTGCAGGTTCTTTAATCTTCAAAACCAGCACATGACTATGATGTTCACTGCATTAGGAAATCTTTTAAAATTTCTTGTATTAACCTCAAATATTTGTGTGTGATTTTGTAATGTACTTTGTTGCTAAGGTGTTTTACTTAAACTGAGATGTAATTCAAAGTTTGGTACAATATATTCTTCTATCTCTCCAAACAGAGAAGAAGAAACTTGCAATTGATATCCAGGATAAAGCCCAATTTTGTTCTAACAATCGAACATTGACAGTTTTAGAAGAATTTTGATCTTGCTGGAACATTTTTTTCACCTGAAATCTTATAAGAGGTAAAAGTATCTTATTTGTTTTATATTTAATTTGTAAATAAAGATAACCTATATTTGATAAGGACACATAAAGAAAATTGTGAACACCTTTTAATAGATCCAAAAAATAATTGTGAATTGGCACAGATGTCTGAAAAAAATTTTATTTTTTACAATTCTTTGGACAGGTCTAGTTACATGTAAATTTATTGTAGAATCTGAATAAAATTCTGTCCATTTACTCAAAGTCCAAATAGTGATAAAAACAGACCTAATTGCCAATAAACTACTTTGGAACATAATATATATATATTTGTTAATTTTAGATTTTTCATTCAATATATTTTACAGTTCAATACATTATTCAAAAAAATTTCAAACTATGACTTTTGTGGGGTCAAAAATATGCAAAATATCACTTATATATATAATTCTTGATTGATAAGTTTACAAAAAATATATAAAAACACATATAAAAAAGTTTTCAAACTATGATTTTTCATGTTTTTAAAACCATGTAAAATTTTTGATTCTGTTAAAATTACTTTGCATAAAATTCTCTACCTAGATTCTTTATCAGTACCTCTAAACCATTTAATGATTCTGTTAAAAATTTTCTGCATAAAAATTCTCTACCTAAATTCTTTATCTATACATCTAACCCATTTTCGAATTAATTTAAATTAAAATGTTATTTGCAAGATGACATTTTGGTCTGAGTCATAAGTTCTCTTGTAGATATTTCAGAATCCTTGTCACCTTAAAAGTTGGGTCATAAAGTGTCGACCTGAGTAAACAAGCAGAGGCAATGTAAGGGGGCTCGACCCCCTTCTATAGATAGGCTAAGTAAATAAAAACATGGGACTTTCACAGAAGTACATCTTTGTTCACTATCTGACCCACCATGGCCTTTGTTATGAAGATAGAAAAGTAGAGCACAGAAATTATCTATATAATACATGTATATCTATCAGTGTAATATTGGCTTATTCATTTTTTAAAGTTTGATTTTAATTTTTGTTTTATTTTTAGGTCACCTGAGTAAACTCAGGTGACCTATTGCTATCTGTTTTCGTCCGTCGTCGTGCGTTGTGCATCGTGCGTTGTCCGTTAACATTTGAACATTTTCAGCTTCTTCTCTGCAACCACTGAACCAATTTCAACCAAATTTGGCACAAAGCATCTATTGGTGAAGGGGAACAAAAATTGTGAATTTCATGATCCCTGCCCCCCTAGGGCCTGAGGGGTGGGGCCAAAACCACTAAAATTAATGCAATCTTTAAAAATCTTCTTCTTTACTCCTGGACATCAAGTAGTCAAACTGTTTGCATGATTGTAACCAACATAGTCCTCTACCAAAATTGTGAAATTCATGGCCCTGGGGTCAGGGGTTCTAGTGCTAGGGCGGGGCTAAATAAGTAGGTAGTGAAAATGCATTATTTCTTTGAAAATCTTCTTCTCTGCTCCTGGGTATTAAATAAACCAACTAAGTACATAGTTATGATGAGCAAGAGTGCCTCTACCAAAATTGTGAATTTTATGGCCCCAGGGTCAGGGGTTCTGGTGTTAGGGCGGGACTCTATATTATATAGTGAATATGCATGAATTGTTCGAAAATCTTCTTCTCTGCTTCTGGGTATTAAATAAACTAACTAAGTACATAGTTATAATGAGCAAGAGTGCCTATACCAAAATTGTGAATTTTATGGCCCCAGGGTCAGGGGTTCTTGTTTTAAGGTGGGGCTCTAATGATATATAGTGAAATGCATGATTTCTTTGAACATCTTATCCTTTGCTCCTGGTTAACATGCTAATGATCTAATTACATATTTAAGGCCAGGATTTATTTTATTTTCAGTTTTACAAACCCTCCGCTCAAGGTTTTGAATTTTCAGAAAAATTTTTTGAAAATTCTCTCCGATGTCAAATTTGAGTCGGGATCGAGATTTCAAATTTACGAACTCGCACTTCCGGTTTTACGATGAAACGGCGGGTAAATAAAGCTGAGAAGATAGCTTGGTTTAGTGTAAAATTCATCGATAAGAGTGCCATTCAAAACGTTTCACCGGTTCAAAGGACAAATAAAATGCTGACGACTTTGTTGCACAATATCATGCTGGTGAGATAATTATGTATTCGTTTCAAAAGTAACTGTCTGTAAATTATTTTCCTCCCCCAGGTTTTAAACTGCCCGTGGTAGCTATTTCATATTGCTAGCGACATTGTTTCGGTCTCTGTTATAGCTTACAGTCTAAGCATCATTCTTCAGAAAAGGGTTGCTTATGTATCAGATGTAATGAATATAATGAATAAAACTATGGGAGAAGTTAAGTCCATTTGAGGAAGAAATAAACAATAACTTGAAGAAATAAAAAAAAAATTCAACTATTAAAAGGCAAGAATATACAAATATATACAGGCATATAGTATCATTTGTATTAGCCAGAAAAATTATTTTACACTTAATTGAAAAAATGTTCACCCTACTCCCCAATACTCCCTGTCTATTTTATGATAGGAATTATAATTTTAGAGATCAAGTAAATTTTAGAACAATGTCTACACATTCACCTAACACATATTCAAAAAATGAAGATATATTGAAAGACTTCTAAAGAAATGATTTTTTAAAATATATTTTGATCAACATCACAAAATTTATATAACTGGCCCAAACTGGCAGATGATGAAATAAGCAATTAAATGTTCTACTTTCCTATTTGTAAGCATTATGTGTCCAGTGGTAAGGAGCCTATTAGGACAGCTTAAAAAAAGAATGTACAAATGTTAATAATTGATTTATCAAAAAAATTTTTTATTTCCTTCTCCTTTGGGACTTTTTTGTTCTCATGTTCAGAACTAAACCTAAACATTAAAAAAAATGCTGGCATTATAATGAAGAAAGGGGCCTCTTTCAAAATAGATAATTTATACTGCTATATGTATTGGGGGGGGGTATTTGACTAAAAATAAATTAATGCTTTGAAATCTGCCCTTTGATAAGCAATGGTGCCTCTTTCAAAATTTGTGAATTTCATGGCTTTTGGATTAAAACACGAAGCAAATACAATCGCTGGAAAGTTGTTACATGATACTCAGGTGACCTATAAGGCCCGTGGGCCTCTTGTTCTTCTATCTTTTCCCAAAATGAGCACTTTTACAAAAAATCAAAATGTGTATTCACATGATTATTGATTTGCCTGGCTACTGGACAGAATCCTTGCCCTAAAGCACAAGGCTAAATTTTCTATTTTGCATAGTACACATTTTTTGGTTGTCAAGATACCGGTATTCAAAGATGGAGGTCACTTAGAATTCAACAAAATCGGACACAGCAATTTCACTTCAGGATAATGCACATGAAAGGGCATTAACCCCATCTATTTTAGGAATGGACTGAACTATATAGCTTTACCTGTAATGTGCATTGATTAATCTAGGCATATAAGTAAGTCATTTGATTCAGTGATATATATGTTATGCATACATTTCTTGTAGTATATGCGCTATTTTGATAACGATCGACTTATCACACTTATAAGTTATATCTCCCATGTACTAATCTTTATCGTATCATGTCAAATCTCTATATTAATTTATATGTATTGGTATATACATTGAAGATATTTTGAAATCAGCGTTCTTTCAATATGATAGAAGTCGGACATGCATGTTCATTTGTTCATGTGAACCTGAGGAAGTGGGAAATCTAAGACCTATAACTAGTATAAAAACAGGAATTATTTTGTACCTGTAATTTATTTTGTGAAAAGTTTGCGAATCACACCATATGTGTGTGTCTGTGTGTGTGTCTGGATTATTGAGGTATATATTATAAGAAAATGTCTGTGCAAAGATATAGCAGAAGGCATGATTCTGAGAGACAATACATTTTGGAAGCAGAAAAGGGTAAAATATTTTAATTTTAAATAACTATTGACCTATTTGAATTTACAAGCAATACATATTGATATAAAAATGATTATAAAATTTCACATACTCTATGAGTGTGTGGCTGATCATCAGGGGATGTTTGCTCCCCCTGGGCACCTGATTCAGCTCCTGATGTTTCCATTTGTTCAATGTTTTCCTGTACAGTTTTTGTTTTGTTGACTGGATAAAACCGATCACTGTTCCTTATCTTCTTACAACATAGTTTTAGACTTGGAATTCTTATTTTCCATTTGATTTTAAAAGTTTCTACATATTGAAGGATGTTTTTGCAATTTCATGATGTCTGGCAATACTGAACACGGCCTCCTCTTAATAAGCATAAAATTTTTAAAAATATAAGTTAAAACTATATTTTCTCTATTATATTAATTTTTCTTTTAAAAATACTAGTATTCTTCTCATCATTTTATATCTGTTCAAAACTCCTGGTAATGTATGCTGATTATTTTGTGTACAAACATCTTATGGTCCTATATGATTTAAGATGGAGACTATCTCAGAAAATTATCAGTTGGAAAGGAACTTTGTAGAGTTTTTTTTTTTACATGTATGTTGCATATGTCCTTATTAGGAAGATGAATTATATTTTTTAATTATTGCATTTATTACATGGACTGATGGACAGACATAACAACAATTGCTTATAAATAATGAAGTACCAGGGTCAGATTATTTTTCCTGCATTGATAGAAGCATAATGTTTTATATTCATTATAGTCATGGGGGAGAAAAATAACATTGATGTAAGCGTAAATTCATTATGTCAATGAGCATTTTTGCTCTAATTAGCATGTACAGTAAAACTCGGTTAGTACGAACATGGATATTGCGAATTCACGGATATAGCGAAGTTATCTTGGATCCCCAGTTATATAAATTTAACAAATTCTTACACGGATATAACAAATTACGGATATAACGAAGTAATTT
>NW_026917909.1:0-13781 GCF_032062105.1 Saccostrea cuccullata | reverse complement strand
AATCAATTATCACGTTAACCAGGGCTGGTCTTCTTTGTTATTTCATTCAAGAAGTAACTGTTTGGTCACAAATCAGCTAGCTGTTGGATATAGTCCGAATACTTTTAAATGAATGTAATGGCTCGATCTGAATGAGACACGTTTTGAAAGCGATTGTCCAGGCATTGTCTTCAAAACAGTTCCAAGTTAAAAACTACCAATGAAAGAAAGTGCGATTTTTTATATCGGTGATAAAATGCTGAATCATTTCTTAAATAGCACCCAGATTTTTTCAACCCCTGGAAAATAAAGAAAGATAACTCTTCCGTTCGGATCTTTTAATCCAAAAATATTTAAATGCATCTGATATTTTCCATTTAAATATATTTTTTCAATTTCTTTATTTCAATTTGCCGACATATTAACATACATTCTAATTGTAGATTTTCATGCAATTTTATCCGTCTGTTTTCAAGAAATGAAGTTTTCCCAGTTTTTTTTTAGCTTATTATTTTTTTTAATTAAAAAAAATACGAAGACATATTTCTTGTCATTTTTGTTTTTATATGCACTTGATATTAGAAAACTCCTGCCTATAATATTAAGCTTTTGATATAAGAATTATATGATAAAAAATCAGTTTTGTATTTCTCATTAAAATAATAAAAGATTATTAAAATTACGATTTAACATACTGAAGCGTGATGGCATTTCAAATCCTCCTAATTTGGGTAAATGAATATATAGGAGAAATTTCGTTTGGTATCCCATACCACCTTAAGGGATTAAGTTTTTTTAATGAAATTCCACACCCTCTTCCAAGTGGAAATAATATCAAATTAAAGAAAAATTAATGGCATGTTTTTAAAAATCTTTTTCTCACGAACAACTGAACAGGGAAGATAAAAATCATGTGGAATCATCATCAGGTAGTGTAGATTCAAGTTTGATCAAATCATGACCCCAGGGAGTAGAGTGAGCCAATTAAGACTGGGATAAAATCAACGCACTTTGAAAAAAGTATTACAAAGTGCATTAACAGTATGCATCAACATTTTTACAATAGATCAATGCACTTTGAAATAAATGTGTATTAAACAAAAATGCTGGACTTATTATAGCAATGGACAGCATTTCTTTGTTATGTATCTTTTAAAAAACATTTGTGAGGAAAAATGGCTGACTCGATCGTACTCGAACAACAAACGGCTGTAAAGTTAAACCTTTATCTTGGAAATTCTTTTATCGTAGTATATAGTAATCTGTGCAGAGTTTATGAAGTCAAAAGTCTTGCAAGAAGTTGTCATTAATTGCTTTGATTGTTTTAATGAAGGAAGGGAGATGTGATGTATGTGAATAAATATGATGTATGTTCTGTTATCCAGTGAAAGCAAGATGCGTCCTTAGTTAAGGAGGCTGGGGGGTCAACAAATTAATCACAAATTAACCACCAGATTTAACTTATTTTTTTAGATATGGTAACTTATGCTGTCTACTATCATTTCACAAAGAAAAAATTCTTACATTTTAGTTTTTAAATTTTATCATTTTCTATATCTTCATATGGAGATCTCCTTTTAAAGGAGACAAAAATAGTCTGAAAATGGCTGCCACACCCCAGCCTCGTTAAGCAATTTGATATGAAAGATCGCCAATTTTACAGTTAGAAAAATAGTTGAATATCTTAACAATAACATAATTATTAAATCCCTCAAATTTCATTTACTTTATCTGGAAAAGGATATCATTAACCACCCACACTATTGCCGAGATTTGCTCATTTCTGACAGATGGTCTGTTTAAAAAATAACTTGGATGGTAAAAAATATGAGTCTTTTAACAGAACTCAACGATGCATGCAACGTGACCCCCTAGAACACTTGTGGTCAGAAAAGTTGCAGATGCGCATTAAAATCGAAGAGGGCTACTTCAAAAAATCAACAATGAAACCCCATATCATTTCTTTTTTGGAAGTTATTCAATTAGTTCGCGAACTTTTTGTTCATCCTTGAAGATTTTTTCATCTCCCCCCCCCCCCCCACTTTTTTCTTATATAAAAACTTTGATCTCCCATTGTGGACCCACTAACCCCCTGAGGGTTATGATTTGAACAATGATTTGCTTATATAAAAACATAGATGTCTATTATTCCTTTATAGACTTGCCAAGTTGGAATGTTTTTTTTTGGTCTAATTTTGCCCCGCAGGCTATGCTATAATTGTTTGTATTTTACTTATAAAATACATTTCTTTTGCAATATCATGAAGGTTCAAGCAACACTTTATATGAGTGAACTGAGGGTTTATGTACCCTAATGCACTTTGAATTTTTTCTCTTCAAAGCTTTGCTTCATTCACAGTTTACTTAAAAGGCTTAATAGGATTTCAAAACAAAATCTGGAAAATCTGGAAGATTAATTAGATATATTACAAGCCAAACCAAAAGAAAAACATGTGAAAGTGATATGCTAATGATGAAAAGAAATCTGAAATGGAATAAATTATTTGAACAAATTAAAATCAAAGAGAGTGTTCAACCCTTTATAGAAAACTACACTATTTCAAATGATTTAATCTATTAGCAATCTGATTCCAAGTATGATTTGTTGTTGGCTTTTGTAAATATGAGTGTTTAAATGAGACAAAAATTTCAATCGTGTAAAATTAAGAAAAATTGAATGAGGTAATAACAAATACTAATACAGTAGCAAACGCTTTCAGCATTGAAAGCAGAGCGAGGATATACTCTCACTACAAATGAAAGAAAAATGAAAAAGACAAAATTTTATATTTATGTTTAACAGGTCCATGTAGGTCATCAAATAAGGTAAAGAAGGCAGTCGCATTACGCAGTATGGTTACATGTTCTTTGGACTATGCTATTCCAGACCTAATAGAGAAAGGTAATCTTCGATATATGCACAAAACTCAGGATTGTCTTCACTGTAAAGTTGTTTTCTGTTTATTCTTATTTTGAAAGCTATTCTTTAAATAAATCTGAATAGCTATCTTTTAAATAAAGTGACTTTCAATTGAATCCACTACATTTTCCTAACATTTCTTAGAGTATTCTTGAATGTAACAGATAAGTTTTTTTATAATAATTAAAATCATTCTTGCATAACACCTATATCTTTTTCTTCAAGTTGTAATATTCTTGCATCCATCATGGAATAAATAATTGCGCAAATCAGACATTTCTCAACCCTTTTAAAGAAAACTACGTTGAAAATTCTGGATGATTTAAACTCTCAGCATTATGATTCCCATAATATTTATAGTTGCGTGTTACAAATTTGAGTTTTTAACTCAGACAGGCTATCAAATTGTGACGTGATGAATTAATAAGGAAATGATAGGTGATAAAAATTGAAATAATACATTTTAGTCCCCTTAAACTAGAAAACTGAAAGCAAGGCGAGTATATACCTTCACTTAAGTAATGAAACATAATTAAGTGAAGATTACTTAAATTCCATGTAAAGATAATTCCGTTAAGATAATATATTTATTAGTTTAACTGCTTCATGGTACTGTACACTACGAATAGTGTCTGAAAAAAAAAATCGAGGACAGTTAATCCAGAAAGACAAAAAATTCGGACAGAATCCTTAAAAGTTCTTAAATGATTCTTTATCACAGGTTTCATCAGGATATATTTTGAAATGTCAAATTTCTAATTGATATAACGTTAAACAAACTAAATATTCAATTTAATGTTATTATATTTAATCGAATATTTATATTAGTATGACGTTAAAAGTAACGTTATCAAAGTTGGAGGAAAAAAATGGAATTTCACTGATGTACACATTTGATTTCCCTTAAATCCTCTATAAACGGGCAAATGACCAATCTCGTTCACATATGTGACCTCCCGAATTTTGTTATAGTAAGTTATCAAAAGAACTCTTTCAACATTCAACTTATGTTTTTTTTACGACGGTGAGCAGCGATTTTAGTCTTTTGATACTGTCTTTAGTTGTTCGTCCGTATCGTTTTTCTACCAGGCCAAAGAATCGATGAGAAATCCCGCTTTGAAGTCACGTTTGTTTTCAAATGATCTATATAGTTGTGAGAGTTTCATTTTCAACCTTTTATTTTCATTCAAAGTGTGTAAACGCATCATTATTGAATCTTCATAACAGAAGTCTTTTTTGTTGATCAATAAAGTCATAAAATTTCACCAATCTCATATAATGTTTATAACTTTTCTATATCACTGTAAAAACTGCGTTTTAAAATTAAACACTTCCATTACATGTTTAGACTGAACATGCTTATAATACCCCATTCATACGACGAAAATTTGCTTATGTGTGCAAATTTACATATGAGTAAATAAACATACGTAAGTAAAAGTTAATTTGCTATGCGTTCAGGCGAGATTTATGTACTGTAAGTAAATCCTCACATTTTCATATAAACTAAAGAGATTGAAAGACTCAGAGCTAGTTGATTTTTTAATATATAGAGACAGGGCATTTCCTTTTTGTTTGGGTATAAGACTATACCTTTTAAATCTTCCTCAAAGAAACTAGGGGGATGTTTAACTTATTTTTTAACTGATTTCTGAAATCAACTCAGTTAATGACTTTAAGGAGAAGGAATGGTATATTAAAATTATCAATGAGCTGCACGATTAACATGGGAAAATTTTGTTGCAAATTTGTAATCAACTATATCAATTCTAGAAGAAAAAGAACATTTATTTATTACAGTTGTTAATATTTGCGATAGAAGATTTTTTGTAAGCTATAATTGAAGCAAAATGACATTATTGTCGTCGTGTGCATCAATATTGATGTTATTTATTCGATTGTACAGGAACATTTCTTCTGAAACAATTTTAAAAAATCATTTTGGTTTCATCGTAAGGGTTTAAATTATATACAAATTAACACATTTTGATAGCAAAATAATTTTCTCAAAAATACAGCTGATATTGCTTTATTGTTGGAAAATGTTTTGGCTTCCGTCCCATATATTGTAGAAGAGATTGTGTAAAGAAAAAAGTGACTTGCCATCTACTAGTTGACGTCTTCGACAGAAATAGGACCATTTAAAAATATTTTTGCCATTGGGAAATCTACAGTACATCAAGTGTGCGATGCTATTATAAAATACCTGCTTGAATATTATATAATAATTATAAATTTTCCAGTAGAATGAAAAGGGTGAAAAAAAAATCAAACAGTGATCAATCTCCAAAAACTTTGAACAATACAAATATTTGAATAGGAAATCAACACGAACCCCTGAATATTCATGATGAGATCAGGTGCCAAGAGGTTACTTACGAATGCTTATTTTCACTAGTTTATTGAAATTCCTCTGTAACATTAACTTAAATATGAGTAGCTTGCCTGAATTGAAAACAGAGAAAGGTAGAAGAAAGCCATCAAGAGCTTAACGGTAATTTGGCCCGAGCGAATGACGGAATGCATATTCCTATCATAGCTTCGGAGCATTCCCAAGAAAAAAAACTTGAAAAGTAAAGGCACTACTTATTGATCCTACAGGGCACTTGTTTGCGACCCCAGCTATATCTTTAGAGACATAAGCATAGGTTTGTCAGAAAGGATGCAAAATGCTCTCGTTTTTGCAAATTCGAAAATTTATCTCCGAGGGGAAAGTGGCTCCTTGCTTGATAGTTTGTTTCTAGCCACCAAGTCGCCCACGTGGCGCAGTAGTTTGAGCATCTGCTATAGAGTCGCGAAGTAAGGAGTTGATCCTTACGTCGTGGGTTCGAATCCCATTGTAATACGTGGAGACCGTCCTTCGGATGAGACCGTATATAAACCGAGGTCCCGTGTAGAAGTAGGTGCTGGCGAGCATGACCAAGACCCCTTCCTGCTAAATGGCTCTAATTGCCGAGTAAAGGACAAAATTTGCAGCTCACCACCGGCAAGTGATGAGTGAAAAATTCTCGAGAGGAACTGTAAACAATATACAATCAATCAATCAATCTAGCCACCATGTTTACAGACTGATATTTTGAAACAACACTTAAAATGGATATTTATGCAATAAACAAAGCAAAAAAACATACATATGTAAATTTGCTGCGTGTTCATACGACACAATTTACACACTTGAACTAATAATTTGCTACAAAGTGTATGCAAAAGTTAATTTGCACCTAGTCCTGACCAGGTGTAAATTTACTCAACTGTGCAGAATTTGCATATGAGTAAATCAGTTCATACGACAAAAATTGCACATGTGAGTAAATTTACTCATGTGTAAATTATACTGAGGTATGCAAATCATGTCGTATGAATGGGGTATAAGATTTCATTTAACGGCTAAACATTTGTGTCTTATCATGTATCATATCTAAACGCGTTTAGATTTAAGACGTTTTTTAAAATATGTGTATTTAGAGATTGAACACTTTTCTGTGACGTATAGAGTTATCTTCCCGAAAATGACACGAATATATTTGAACATTATTTAGAACGGTTATCGAAATAAGAAAAATCCTAGTGCAATCAAAGAGGATGGATTAAAAGAAGCGAATCGCATCATTACAATAAAAAGTCTGCTTACTATTTTTATTTTACATAAATTGACTAGAGTGAGAAACGTAAACATGGTAAATAAACATGCAATTACACATGTAATTCTGAAGGGTGTTAAAAAGTTCGTTCTACATTTTTCTTTTATTTTCGAAAAGAAATAAGATGAGAAGTTATTTACAATTTGTCATTATCCATGTTTACAGAGTCCATTCTTGCTAGTGATCAGGTTTGAACTGTCTTTTATTGAATCAATAAGGGAAGGGCAGGTATTAAAACAGATGAGGTCTGTTTAGAAAACTTAAAGATGACGCATATTTGTAATATATATCAAGTACACAGGTCAAAACATCATTTCAAATACTATGCAAAAATTACCAAATCTGTAAAAAATTTCAAAATGACATTCCCATTCTTATGAAAAGTGATCTATCGTTCTTATATCTACGCTCACCAGCTTGTCTTATGCAAGATAAGCTATGAAGAAACAAAAGTAAATTGTTCTCTATTTTCACTCAAGATCATTCGGGTGCTTAAAGGATGTTACACGTATTTTCATATGGAAGAAAAATCCTATTATTACCTTCAAGAAATGAATTGATATAAATCTAAAGCACACTCTTGTGATTTTGTCAGATTTGAAATGCATCTCTTTAGTTAAGCACTACTTTGAAATTTATGAAAATATTTCATGCCAGAACGAACTTTCTTAACACCCTTTAGACCAATATTCCTTTGCTTTCCTTAAAGCTAGAAAGAAGTATACTAGTATATATAATGTCATTTTAAATATCTTTATCAGTACTATATTGTGTAGTTAAATAAGTTTCAATAAACGTTGCATAATAACACCTATCAGCCAGCGAGGGGCACATTTTTATAGTATAATTTCAATTAATTTTACAAGATATGGTCAAAATCGAATTTTAAGTAAAAATACATGTGTCAGGGGAGTTGGTGTCATCGCCAGGTGCACGTGAATTGTTGTTTTTCAGCACTTCTTGCATTCTAGAAGACACTTAATTTTGTGCAGTTTACTGTTTGGTATAGTTTTGAACAACCAAAAACATCCTTGTATAATGGAAATAGATTACTTTCTGACGGTCATGGATGAAAACATACTATGCATGTGTTGGTTGTAAAAGACTTGCTAGAAATGAATGATTTTGATTAGCTTTTTGTAACAGACATGAGAAATAAGTGGTTGCTGAGCTAATTAATATTGATACGAGTAAAAATTATATAAATATGTTTTACCATATGTGAAAATTGACTGAAATTCTTCAAAATAAATCCATGTTTGATTGATCAAAAATATTATTGCTAACTGTTAGCTGTTTCTTTCCTGTAATATGGACACTTTTCAAGTAAAAAATGTTTTGTTTATATTTATACCAGTTCCTGAATTCGCTCACGGATTTCTAGGAAACGTATTTAATAATAATGTTTTTCATTTTAAAAAAATATGTTTTTCTGTAATATTTATAATTTAAACTATTGTGATGGAGTCAATGCTGTGGAACCGAACATGTTATTAAAAGCAACTTTACACTTAAATATTGATATTTTAGAAATGAGACATGTTTAGAGCTAAACGTGTAAAAAAGTGAAAAAAAGTATGTGTTTAGATATGTGTTAAGGGGGTAAACATGTAAAGCAGCTAAAAACATGAAGTCTTAGGCTTTTAGAAATGCGACATGCTTAGGGCTAAACGTGTAAAAAGGAAAGCAAATTTTGTGTTTAGATTCTAAACACTGTTTTTACAGTGGATTTTAATGCTAGGTAAACGGCCGAAATTTAGGACATGCTTTAAAATACTCCAATTAACGAAGTAATAGAAACTTGTCATCACCTAATCAACATTAAACATATGCACTTTTCCTATTTAATCTTATCTATCCTTTTATATCGATATATTTCTGGCGTATTCAAAAAAGAAACCCATTGGACTATACCCTGTGTGCATCCAAGTTTAACTAAAAAAAATTATTATCCGTGTTTTATAATAGAAAATAAAGATAAAAATTGCTAAAAAAAATTCAGTCTTTTTCGCGTTTTCCCTTTCATAAAAACGCATTGTACACACTTACATGACAATCTTCGTGTTTCCTTGAATTAAGACAATCATCAGCTTTTCTTTTTTTCTTTTTAGATTCATTTTCTGAAGAAAGTTTCAGTGACGAATTTGACGAGGAATTACATGAGGAATGTTGTTTTGAGGCACCTATCATTCGTAAACATTCTGGGCTCAAAAAAGAAAAAAGTAAGATATTCTTTCAATTAAATGTATTTTAAAAAGTCAATTTAATAGGTGTTGAAATCTTAGTTATCATTCTACTTCCTTATACCCTCAAGTTTCTAAAGCACATTTATAATTCAAAATTTATAATTTAATTCAAAATTATGTTAACTTGAAGATAATTTTTGTCGTTCACTGTGTAACAGGAACTTTTGTAAACACAAGTCTTTTGTCCCATGCTATCACAGAGAGTAGAAGGGTATGGAAATAACGAACAGTATTCAATCTCAACGTCCATTAAACAATATACAAAATAAGAGCAGAGCAAACACGGACCTCCGAAACATCAGAGGTGGGATCAGGTGCCATGGAGGAGTGAGCATCCCCTGCCGACCGGTCAAACCCGCCGTGTGCTCGTTGTCATGATCAGGAAATAACGGGAAAAATCCGTCGTCAATTCAGTGTATAAATAATGGACTAACAATTGGTACGAAAAACGACAGTCAGCATTTGACTCAATGATAAATTGTATTTGCTGACAAGGTCATTGTATCGACCATAGAATTTACGAAATGATGACTTTAAACGAGACTGTTGATATTCTTGTTTCATCAAATTGCTTGTCAATAATTTACCTCGTTTAAGAAATTGTTCATACGTAGAGCATGCTCTTGCGTATCGAATCAACTGATATATATATATACTCCGTATGCAGTTGATGAAGGTATATTGATACATAAGTAAGGGAAGTTGACGATAGAAAAGTTAAAGTCATCACGTAGGTTATGTTAATCTTGGTTATGTGTGTCGGTCTGTCTGTCGACTAGCTGTATTTCTGTCTATTTATTTCCAAGCAATATCTCGAGAAACCTTTTGTAATGAGTTTACGTAGCAACTCCCTGTGGCTTAAGTAAGACCCCTTTTGATTTTGAGGTGTTCGAAAGGTCAAATGACAAGATAATTAATTCGTGATCTCTGTTATAACACTTTCGTTTTTAGCGTTTGCAGTGAAATTTTATACCACGCATACCTTTGGCATTAAAAAGGTACCTATTTTTTGTTTAAAAGGCCAAAGATCAACATGGTAAATTAATGTATTCTTTCTTGTGTAGAACCTTTAATTCCGTAGGAAATATTGAAAAGTTAATTTATACCATGACTCTTCATGGCCCGGTACGTCCGACCTTCTTAAAGAGTCCCAATCCCTTTATGAAGCAAAGAACCAAAATGAATTTGAACTACAAAAGTATTGACGACAGTATATTCAAGAAGTGGTGTACCCGGTAAATCATATGTGTATAATTAAAAATTCCAAGGACCTTTTGGACGACTTAAAATCACATGATGTTACCAAAATCAAAAGCTTTAATTAAAAAAATATATAACTTTTCAACTTTATACACAACCATTCCCAACGATATATTAAAATCAAGCCTTTTTTATATCATTTACAGCTGCTTTTACAATAAAAATGGAATCATAAATTTACCAACCTTGTCAATGGTCATGTGCAATTTTACTTGGTTAAAAACATCCTGATTGTACACATAAGTACTTTGAAGTTGACATCAAAGAGATGCCCGAGTTTCTGATTGACAATATCTAAGAAGACCAGGTCTTCCAAAAATCTATTGGAATTTCCATGGGTTTCAATTCTGCCCCGTTATTAGCAAACCTTTTTTTGTATATACATATAAAGCAGAATGTGTGCAAAATCTTATCCGTGAAAAGAAGATAACGCTTGCCGTGACCTACAACAATGGTAATTTCTTTTCTGCGCAGCACTGTTAAGACCTACTATGAGAAATCAACGGAAAATAGACGTGCAAAAAAGGGGGACCTTTTTAAAACTGAATTTATTTTAATTTAGCTGTTTTATTATCACAGAGCACAAATACTTATTGAAATAGCATAGTATAACCCACTCTGTACTGTATGAAGTTTGGTCCCATCGATGGACAGTCACGTGATGAATGCATAGTTTGTGAACTGAATGTAGGTCATGAACAAATTTCAAAATCGCAAGGGCATACCCTAGTTGAAATTAAAAATTCAAGTTATTATTTGTATCTGCATACTTTGTAGTTTCTGAAAAGTGCTGCTGCTTTGAATATATTTCGCGTTTCAATAGTTAAATTTTCAGGTAAATAAGCTAATGTCGAAATATGTTTGACTTTTACCAAATATTTTGTGTTATAAAATCACGCCATCGATTTAAAGAAAGCAGCAGCACTTTTCAAGTTAAGAAAAATATCCTTTATCTATATTCAAAAAATGGTTAAGATATATGAAGTGTATGCCCTTGCGAAAGTGCGATTTTATGAGGCATCTCAATGCAAAATATACGTAAGCTGTACATAAAAACACGAAATAATTAATTAAACACATTCTCTTGATAATTAACTAATAATCGCACTAAACAGAGGATATGCATTGGTATTAATCGACTATTTAAAACCTGTAAATAATATTTCGTTTAATAATAAAACGCATTTTTCATTGTTAAAAAATTCCTCAATCTGCCTCTCACAGCACATGAAATACGTCATTTTTACCAAAATGACGTCATGTTTACAAGTTCATGTTGATCAGTGCTTTGTCTATAACAAGCTACATGGGATTTAACTAGGAAGTTTTTTTTAGATGCAATTATAAGTTTAATTGTTGTTTATTATGCGAATACAGTTAAAAGTTGCAAACTATTTCATTTTCAGGTACAATGAGAAATACATAAAAATCATATTTTTGTGTGACGTCACAGTAAACTTTTCCCGTATAAATTAGGCCCTGCCCCCTTATTCAAGCCTTAACAATGCTGCGTGATGTCTATATGATATATCATGGTGCGCTTGAGATGAAAGATACCAGATATAGAGTTTGACATATCTGTTTCGTATTTGGAGATTTTACTTGAAAAAGACACTTATACTTATCTAACAGCCAAGCTCTATGATAAACGTGAACACTTTAGCTTTTTCATCGTCAACTTCCCTTACTTATGTAGCAATATACCTTAATCAACTGCATACGGAGTTTGTAGATCTGAGTCGATTCGATACACAAGAGCATGTTCTACGTATGAATAATTCTTAAATGATGAAACAAGAGTATCGGCAGTCTCGTTTAAAGTCATCATTTCTTAAGTTCAATGGTCGATACAATGACCCTGTCAGCATATACAATTTGTCATTGAGTCAAATGTTGACTGGCGTTTTTCATTCTAATTATAAGTCCATAATATACTGTACACTGAATTGATTTTTCCGTTATTTCCTGATCATATCAAAGAACAGACAGCGGTTGAAAACGGTCCGCGAGGGATGCTCACTCATCCGTGGCACCTGATCCCAAGTCTAATGTTTTAAAGATCTGCGTTTGCTCTGCTCCCATCTAATATTGTTTTATGGACTTTTGATCTGAATTAGTGTTCGATATGCCCCATAGTTTTAATATGAAATTAATACTTATCAATTATATCACAAATCGTTGAGAAATAGGTCTAATGTCATTTTGAAAGTAATTAATTAGACTTTTACTGTTACAACTCTATATAAAATTAATACATAACACTGTCTATTCCTGATAAGAAACTATTTCTGCATCTGAGGAGTACGCCCTGAAAATCAGAGCTACTTCCTGGGACTACTCCCTCATGAATATTTATCGATATTTTAAACCAATTAAAATGAACAGTGAAACAGTGAACGCTCCGTTCAAGGTATCTCGAGTCTGTGACGTGCATGATATTACAAGCAATTTTACAATTACGTCAAATCTGTTCGAAAAATCTTCTTCTCAAGAACCACCGGGCCATAAAAACTGAAACTTATGGGGAAACATCCTTGGGTGGTGTAAATTCTACATTTTTAAAATCATTACTCGCGGGGGTTGGGTGGAGTCACAATTGGGAATCAATGTTTTACATGGAAATATATAGGAAAATTTTTTTTAAATCTTCTTTTCAAGAACCACTGGGCCAGAAAAAATTGTTAAATTGTTAAAATCATTACCCGCGGGGGTTGGGCGGGGCCACAATTGAGAATAAAAGTTTTACATAGAAATATATAGATATAAACTTTAAAAATCTTCTTCTAAAGAACCACTGGACCAGACAAGCTGAAACTTACGTAGAATCATTCTGGGGTAGTGTAGATTCTTAATTGTTCCTTCTTAATTGTTCCTGTGACATTGTTAGAGGGGTACGGCAAGGCAACAATATGTATAACAAGGGAGGAAATATGGTAAAGAACAGCATCATCTAAGTTACTCAGGGGAGCGATGTGGCCCATGGGCCTCTTGTTTAAATGTGTGAATATCTGGTATTATACCGGTAATCCGCTATATGATTGTTTCGGTATTAATAAAAAACCAGTTTTGCTAAAGAATATATAAGTTAAAAAAAGAAGTGAACATCTAATGCTATGTATGTTTTTAAAATTTATTTTCAAAAGACAATGATTTTCTTTAAAGGAGATCAACCCATGAAGATGTTAAAATTGATTGAGAATCAGAAATTTGACGGATCTTGGGAGTTAACAAAGAAAATTTCAGAAATACTCGGCAAATCACAAAATGAAATAAAAACATCTGCAACGATACAGGTAAATTGTATAAAGTAATGTAATTTTAATTTCTTATATACGACACAATGGAAGCATTGTCTAAAGTGAAAGAATTGCATACAGTTACACCTGTTTGATATATACTACTTTCAAAGCAAACAAACTAAGTCAAACTAGTGGAAAATTATGTTTTATCTCTGATGGTGTTACAAATCCTTTATAATTTTGAAGAAAAGAGAGTACAAGTATGTATCTGGCTATACAGGATAAGATTTTGCATCCTAAAATACAATTTCATACACATCACAAAGATTCAATTTATAATTATACGCTTTTTTACCCACAGGATGTCAATGTTTGGACGACAGCTCTTGCAATTGCATTTTTGAGAAAGTATTTCATAAAACAAAGAGATGAATGGGAGATGATCGAGGAGAAAGCGTTGAACTGGTTGAAGACAAGAAATGTTGAAGGCAAAGAT
>NW_026917908.1:0-138833 GCF_032062105.1 Saccostrea cuccullata | reverse complement strand
GATTTTATTTGCTGCTTCAGAAATTAATCTGTCATTTAATCAAAAAGCGTATTATATGACAAAAATAGGTTTATCTGGTTGAACTTTAGTTGAATAGTATATATTAAAAAAGGGGGCCAGTTCACCGTATGCAAAAAAACCCTCTAGATATAACAATTGATGAATTAACACTCTATTTTCAATTTGAAGCATTAAAATGAAATTATAAAGACTTAAAGGTTTCATTTCCTTTTAGAAAATCCTTTTTAAAGTCAAAGTCCAACCCACTCTGATCTAATAAAATAAAATATGTCTTTTAATCCTCGAAAACAGTTCCATCCTTTACTACTTCGATCAGAGGTTTTCTCTATATTAAATAACGAAAAATAGCTTTCAAAAAATGGCCGTTTTTGTAGATTTTTTTTTCAGAATATGCAGAAATTGGCGCATTCGTAGCGTCATAATGCATTGACTAGGAAGAAAATTTTATCATTTTTGATAGATATGATAGATAGTTTTGATAGATATTTTCACTTGTTTGACTTTATAAACTTTAATGAATATATATATATTTATTACTTTTGAATAATTTGTTACCATAGTAACGAAGGTAATAATTGATTTACCAAACACGTATATCATGCTGAAAAGACATCAGGTCTTCAACTTTCTGACTCAATCATTACCTGTTGTTTGCACTGTCGCAAATGTTATGGGGTTTAAATAATGTTAAAAGTTTTGCCTGATCTTAGATTGAGTTACAAATTTTAGACTTTTTTCATAGAATCATAGATAGTTTTGAGTAATTCTGAAAGTATGCGTGTAACGACTTCTATACAAAGGTCATAACAGAGAATATCTGCTAATATTTATCATACCTAAGATTTGCAAAGATATTAATTAAGCCATGCACGTTTTTGTTTTAATATGCGTTTATTTATTCGCATGCCTAACGCACTCCGAAGAAAGTTTAAACTATGAAGACACAGAAGATTTGATAGTGATTTTTTTCTCTCCAAGAAATGTCACATAAATGGTGATAGTGGAAAGATAATATATGCCAGTATGTTACTTGAAATTTTACAGAAATACATGTCCAAGTCACACAAAAAGATTTTAAAAATACGTGTATTAAGTTATACCCTAAATAGGAAAACTTTTCATTTATTTACTGATGAATGGAAGACATGTTTTAGAGTATCTCTCTACAAATTAAGGAACAACGAAGGGTATCAAAGCACAGAGTGGTCATATCAGCCATAAAAAGAGCTGTCGTTCAATTTTTATGAAATGATCAAAAACCTAATACTTACAACGTTCACTGATACTGTCATGAATCATCTTATCATTTACGGTACAGTGTGTGATGATGTCCAGCCGTAGTTTCTCTATAAAAAGGTCGAACATCTTCTTCGGCTCGTCCGGTACATATAGACATCTCTCTCCCTCACTCCTCCTATAACGCCAGGACCGGCAGTATTCAGAGATCACGTCACGTGACGCCGTGGTCAGGAAAAAATCCAAATCACTGTTATCTACCAGGCACTCCGTGACAAAGGCGTACATTACGTCATGTCTGATGTCGTCTGATGTAAACTTTATCAAGCCATTCTGGGTTTTTGTGATTCCATCAGGCAGATTTACCAAGCCTTCTTCAGCAACTTCAGGGAAATATCTATCTCTGATTTTGTCCCTTATGATCCTGTGCGATTGTTCATTGAGATTCAACTGATATTTTTCAGCTAACAGTAGAGAATACAGTAGACACCTGACATCTGGTGGATTGTTACGATGTTCACCTAAAGCAACACAAAGAAAGGTCAACAACATATAAGATATACATGCACTTGTCTATATATTGGGTTTTCATGTTTATTTTTCCTCCATTATGACCGAAATGATAGAACTATGGTATACGACAGCTAGGATTTGTATCAAAATATATTATGTAGAAAACCTATGGCATTTATTGCACAATGAAACTCAAACTTGCCTAATATAGGGGAGAATGGATATACAAAAGAAATACTTCTTTAACATCGCTAATTTAATACAAGGAATATGTCGAAAACAAAATCAAATACTTTTTTTAATGGATCTGTGGGCCTGTTAGAAAGACTGAAACAGGGAAAGTAGTATTATTTTAATTGTTTTGATAAGATAATGACCCATTAACTACATGATTTTGAAAGTTACCAAAAATTTTATTATTATAATTATGTCTTAATTATTGCTATAATATACTTCAAGGAAAAGAAATGCAGGATAAACTTTTGAAGAGAATTAAGGAGCTATGTTCACTTTATTCATTAAATGGCCCTGTCCTTATATCAATTATTTAACTATCACCTCTTCCCCATTTCATAAATAAAGTAGAGACATGGTGCTTTCATTTATTATAACAAAATTTTTATTTGAGTATCCAGGTATTGGAAAACAGGCTTTGAGAAAATGCATTTTTTTTATTTTGCAGAAAACCACCGTAATTTACTACATTCAGCAAAGGATAAAAATATGAGTACAGTCCACGAGCCCAAAATTTAGACGTCGTTTGATGTTGTGATCCATATAAAATATTTTAAAAAATGGTTCAACTTTGGGCTATTTAAAAAGGAATTTACAAGATATAGGAAAAAAATGACGCATTTTATGACGTCATAATGATTTGACAAGACAGAAAATTATGTCGTGTTTAATAAATACATAGATACCAAAAGTCCAAGCGATAAATACCGCTTTTTTTAGCCTTAACTGGGCTGTTTTGAGTTTTCAGATATTCTCAGGGCCAAAAAGGCTCTATGTGGCTTTTGCTCTTTTTTTTTGTTCGTATTCCTACGCAACACCGTTAAGGCCTACTATGAGAAATCAACGGGAAATAGACGTGCAAAAAAGGGGGACCTTTTTAAAACTGAATTTATTTTAATTAAGTTGTTTTAGTATCACAGAACTCAAATAGCATAGTATAACCCACTCTGTACTGTAAGAAGTTCGGTCCCATCGATGGACAGTCACGTGATGAATGCATAGTTCGTGTACTGAATGTAGATCATGAAAAAATTACAATATCGCAAGGGCATACCCTAGATGAAATTGAAAAATCAACCTATTAATTGTTTCTGCATACTTTGTAGTTTCTGAAAAGTGCTGCTGCTTTGAATATAATTCGTGTTTTAATAGTTAAATTTTCAGGTAAATAAGCCAATGTAGAAATATGTTTTATTTTTACCAAATATTTTGTGTATTTATTAAATCACGCCCTCGATTTAAAGAAAGCAGCAGCACTTTTCAGGTTAAGAAAAATATCCTGTATCTATATTCAAAAAATGATTGAGATTTATTAAGTGTATGTCCTTGCGAAAGAACGACTTTGTGAGGCATCTCATTGTAAAATAAACGTAACCTGCACATAAAAACACGACATAATTAATAAAATACATTCTCTTGATTGTTAATGAATAATAGCAGTAAACAAAGGATTTAAATAGGTATTAATCGACTATTTAAATCCTTATAAATAATATTCCGTTTAATAATAAAACGCTTTTTTCATTTGTTAAGAATTCCTCAGTCTGCCTCTCACACAACATGAAATACGTCATTTTTACCACAATGACGTCATGTTTACAAGTTCACCGCGATCAGTGTTTTGTCTATAACCAGCTACAAGGGATTTTGCTAGCAAGTTTTTATATGTATTGATAAGTTTTATTGTTGTTAATAATGCTAATACAGTTAAAAGTTGCAAACTGTTTCATTTTCAGGTATAATAAGAAATACATAAAAGTCATATTTATACCCGCACTTTCTAAAGAAAGTTCGGGTATATTGTTGTTACTCATGTCCGTCCGTCCGTCCGTCCGTCCGTCCGTCCGTCCGTCTGTCACACTTTTCTTCCCTGAACTCCTCCTACATTTTACACAGTAGCTTAATCATCTTTTAAGAGATGGTTGGTGGTGTCATGTAGATGTGCAGTAAGGTTTCGGAATTTTGATTTTGCCCCGGGGGGTCAAATGGGGGTCGAAAAATGACGTTTTTTGTGCAAAAAGTCCCGTCTTCCCTGAACTCCTTCTACATTTTACTCAGCAGCCAAACCACTTTTTGGGGGATGATTGGTGGTGTCATGTAGATGTGCAGTAAGGTTTCGGAATTTTGATTTTGCCCCGGGGGATCAAATTGGGGTCGAAAAATGACGTTTTTTATGCAAAAAGCCCCATTTTCCCTGAACTCCTCTTCCATTTTACTCAGCAGCCTAATCATCTTTTGTGGGATGATTAGTGGTGTCATGTAGATGTGCAGTAAGGTTTCGGAATTTTGATTTTGCCCCGGAGGAGTCAAATGGGGGTCAAAATGACGTTTTTTGTGCAAAAAGTCCCGTCTTCCCTGAACTCCTTCTACATTTTACTCAGCAGCCAAATCACCTTTTGGGGGATGATTGGTGGTGTCATGTAGATGTGCAGTAAGGTTTCGGAATTTTGATTTTGCCCCGGGGGGTCAAATGGGGGTCAAAATGACGTTTTTTTATGCAAAAAGCCCCATCTTCCCTGAACTCCTCTTACATTTTACTTAGCAGCCTAATCATCTTTTGCGGGATGATTAGTGGTGTCAGGTAGATGTGCAGTAAGGTTTCGAATTTTAATTTTGCCCCAGGGGGGTCAAATGGGTCGAAAAATGACGTTTTTTATGTAAAAAGCCCCATCTTCCCTGAACTCCTCTTACATTTTACTTAGCAGCCTAATCATCTTTTGTGGGATGATTAGTGGTGACATGTAGATGTGCAGTAAGGTTTCGGAATTTTGATTTTGCCCCGGGGGGTCAAATGGGGGTCAAAAATGACGTTTTTTGTGCAAAAAGTCCCGTCTTCCCTGAACTCCTTCTACATTTTACTCATCAGCCTAATCATCTTTTGGGGGATGATTGGTGGTGTCATGTTGATGTGCAGTAAGGTTTCAGAATTTTGATTTTGCCCGGGGGGTCAAATGGGGGGTCAAAAAATGACGTTTTTTAATACAAAAAGCCCTGTTTTCCCTGAACTTCTCTTACATTTTACTTAGCAGCCTACTCATCTTTTGTGGGATGATTAGTGGTGTCATGTAGATGTGCAGTAAAGTTTCGAATTTTGATTTGCCCCAGGGGGTCAAATGGGGGCGAAAAATAAATTTTTTTTATACAAAAAGCCCTGTTTTCCCTGAACTTCTCTTACATTTTACTCAGCAGCCTAATCATCTTTTAGGAGATGGTTGGTGGGGTCATGTAGATGTGCAGTAAGGTTTCGGAATTTTGATTTTGCCCCGGGGGATCAAATGGGGGTCGAAAATGATGTTTTTTATGCTAAAAGACCTGTCTTCTCTGAACTCCTCTTTCATTTTACTCAGCAGCTTAATCACCTTTTGGGAGATGGTTGGTGGTGTCATGTACATGTGCAGTAAGGTTTCGGAATTAAGATTTTGCCCCAGGGCGTCAAATGGGGGTCGAAAATAAAATTTTTTTATACAAAAAGCCCTGTTTTCCCTGAACTTCTCTTACATTTTACACAGTAGGCTAATCATCTTTTGGGATATGGTTGGTGGTGTCATGTAGATGTGCAGTAAGGTTTTAGAATTTTGATTTTGCCCCAGGGGGTCAAATGTGGGTCGAAAAATGACTTTTTTTGTGCAAAAAGCCCTGTCTTCCTTGAAGTCTTCCTTAATGTTACTCAGAAGTCTAATCATCTTTTAGGAGAGTTAAATATTTTGAAAATTATGTAAAACATCAACGTCAAGGGGTAACAAGATGTGTTTGTGAAACACTATTTTACCAGCGTCAACAAAGTTCGAAAAAGCTATTTTTAGCATATAGGTCACAGTCAAGGTCACAAGGTCATTGACCTTGGTGTTGTTTGTAAGAACTTAATTAGTGGGGTATGCATACTAAATATGAAGTCCCTATCTCCTATGGTTCAAAAGTTATGGCAAAAAGTAGAAAAAGCTATTTTTAGTATAAAGGTCACAGTTAAGGTCACATGGTCATTGACCTTGGTGTTGTTTGAAAGAACTTTATTAGTGGAGTATGCATACTAAATATGAAGTACCTATCTCCTATGGTTCAAAAGTTATGGCAAAAAGTGGAAAAAGTTATTTTTAGCATATAGGTCACAGTCAAGGTCACAAGGTCATTGGCCTTGATGTCATTTAAAGGAACTTTATTAGTGCAGTATGCATACCAAATGTGAAGTCCCTATCTCCTATGGTTCAAAGGTTATGGCAAAAAGTGGAAAAAGCTATTTTTAGTATAAAGGTCACAGTCAAGGTCACATGGTCATTGACCTTGGTGTTGTTTGAAAGAACTTTATTAGTGTAGTATGCATACTAAATATGAAGTACCTATCTCTTATGGTTCAAAAGTTATGGCAAAAAGTGGAAAAAAATATTTTTTTAGCATATAGGTCACAGTCAAGGTCACAAGGTCATTGGCCTTGATGTCATTTGAAGGAACTTTATTAGTGCAGTATGCATAGCAAATATGAAGTCCCTATCTCCTATGGTTCAAAGGTTATGGCAAAAAGTGGAAAAAGCTATTTTTAGTATAAAGGTCACAGTCAAGGTCACATGGTCATAGACCTTGGTGTTGTTTGAAAGAACTTTTTTAGTGGAGTATGCATACCAAATATGAAGTCCCTATCTCCTATGGTTCAAAAGTTATAACAAACAGTTGAAAAACCTATTTTTAGCATATAGGTCACAGTCAAGGTCACGAGGTCATTGACCCTGATGTCATTTGAAAGAACTTTATTAGAGGAGTATGCATACTAATTATGAAGTCTCTATTTCATATGGTTCAAAAGTTATGACAAACAGTTGAAAAACCTATTTTAAGCATATAGGTCACAGTCAAGGTCACAAGGTCATTGACCTTTATGTCATTTGAAAGAACTTTATTAGAGGAGTATGCATACCAAATATGAAGTCTCTATCTCTTACGGTTCAAAAGTTTTGGCCAAGGTTAAAGGTGACAACAGACAAACAGATAAACAGACAAACAGACAGGACAAAAACAATATGCACCCCGAAAAAATTCGGGCGCATAAAAAAACATCACATGCTGGGAAACACCTTGAATTCTTATGAGTAATTATGTACATGTCAAATGTGAGAGTCATATCTCATCTCAATCAAAAGTTATAAGCAAATGCAACATTTTTGAAAAGTAGGTTAGGCTTGATCGCTTCAAGGTCAAGGTCACAGTGTAAAAGTCATGATTTATTTGGAAAGGTCTTATCACAGGTAATAATATACATGCATTATGATATGAATGCCCTAACTTTTCTCTTTCAAAATGATGAATTTATAACAATTTAATTTTTTTGCAAGTTGGTCAAACTTCTAGGTCACATGTAAAAAAAAAAAAAAACCATGCCATTCTCACAGGTAAATATACTAATACATAAGTTTAATATGAATGTCTCTTCTCATTCAGTAGATATGACCGTGATAACCAAGGTTAAATTTATTGAGACAGATGGACTGAGTCTGACATACAAATGTACATATTTCTATATGAATTGGGTAAAATTGGCCCAGTGGTTCTAGAGAAGTTAAAAATGTAAAAAGTTTTCAGACAAACAGATGGACAACACGTCATGACAGACATTATATGCTAAGGAAACCGAAAAAGCTCAAATGAGTGTTTTGAAAGGGTTACAATATGGTTGGAGTATTTGAAAAGCTGTTTTTTTTCCCTGCAGAGATATGCATGACCAACATATTCATGTTTTATATTTTCTTTAGTGATTTGTTTGTTTGTTGTGAATACATCTTCCCTCATATGGACACACCACCAAATAATAATGAAGATAAGATGTGTTTGTGAAACACTGATGTCCCAGTATGGAAGCCTATGGCGAAGGTTGAAGTTTCTCAAATATATGTCAAAATCAAAGGTCAAGGTCAAAGGGTTCAAATTGTTAGTATCAGAAGAAAGTCTTGTCACAAGGAATGCACATGTGAAATAAAGAAATCCCTAGTAATTCCTGTTCAAAAGTTAATTGCCAAGGTTAATTTTTTTGTTTAAGTGGTTCAAACTCTAGGGTCAAGGTCAAACATATTTATACCTGTTGACAGTTCACAATGAATACAATTATGTCATGATAAGTATGAAAGCCCTAGCACCTACTGATCAAAATTTAGGCAGAGTTTAAAGTTTGGTATTTTTCTTGTAAAAATGTGTATCCCCTGTCAAGCGATCAGAGGTAAAAATTAATGGTACCCAAATAAAAAGTCTTATTAAATTGTCACAAGAAATAAACCCATAAAATGTGGAAGCTATTTGTATAGCCCATCTCACTTAAAACTTATGGGCAAGCTAGCTAGGATTTAATTTCTGCAGACTTATAGACAGACATACTATAAACACAAGAAACAAAATATGTATAATAATTAGTCAAATGGAAAAAAATATACTATTTAACTGGAATCACAAAATACATTGTTATTTCAGGGAAAGGAAGTGGGTAGGAAGATTGGAATCCCCCCATCCCCCCCCCCCCCATCTGGCATTTGCTTTATTTAAACAAGACTATATATACTGTAGCAAGTAAAAAATGACTCTTGACATCCTCTCCCTATAAACTTAGAAAACATTGACCTCACTATCATTGTTTTTTTATTTGTTTTCATTTTTTTTCTCCTGCTTCTCACGAAATTCTGGGCTGGAATTTTTTGACTGAGATGTGAACCCCCCTCCCTACTCCTGAAAAAAATTCTGGATCCGCACCAGTATTGGCATTAACTGAATGTCACATCGACAACGGGAGATAACTTTACAATATGAAATTCGTCTAGTGTGGCATGCGATGATTTTGACCCTTTTTAAACTTTAACCTAATCGTTTGGGTGTATTTTACCCCCACTATACTAAAACTTGTACTTACCGACTCCCTGTGTCTCGTCAACTTCATGAAATATAGGCCTAAATCCAATTATAACACAAAATGAATTAATCCAATGCACACCAGACTGCAGCCATGTGCCATTTTGGCGAACCTTCGTCGATTCCATCACCTTATCAGATGAAGTGGGTATCGGCCGAGGTGTGCCAAATGGTGTTTAATCTATAAATATGATAATGGGTGACGCAACGTGATGTGATGTAGAAATTTACATGTTCACATGTATAGTACAATAACAAATTTTAAATTAATTCATAACAAACGATATTAATTAAATTTTAACAAACCTTTTCCATCTAGTCTATTCCCAAAAGTATGTGCTGTGTGATTGTGGTGTCGAGGGGGGGGGGGGGGGGTTGTAAATTTTAAAAATTCCTATTATGAGCAAAACATATATTATCAAAATCTAATTTCAGACGCGGATCCAGAAATTTTTTCCGGGGGGGGGGGGTATACCGCAGACAAAAAAAAATCCTATCCCAGAAATTGATAATCAAAAAAAAAAAACGTAAAGTAAATCTCACCCAAACGTCAAAAACCTATATCGTGGGGGGTGGGGTGGGGGTAGTGGTGACTTCTATTGCCGCAAATGTTTAACTTTTCATACCTATTTTACACATATTCGTGTTTACCAGGGGGGGGGGGGGGATCTGCATTTTCCAAGGGGGGTCCATTTTAACTTTTTCCTTGTTTTAGTATATAAATTTTTTAAACATGTAAATTCCAGGGGGGGGGGGGGTTCCTGAACCCCTCCCCCACGACAGATCCGTGCATAAATTTACATCATTAATAAAATTCAGACTGGTATATAATGAATTAAGCATGTATAAAATAAATATAAGAGGTTCTGAGTTATAGGTCACTGGGTCTGAGAATTTCATACTCAATTTGATGAATACATGTAAATTATAGAATTATTTTGACTATTTCTGTGGAAAGCCGCCCAATATGTAGGAGCGTGTATTTAGAGGCAAACACCTTAGTGCGGGTATTACTGTCTCATGACAGCATCTAGTTTTGTATGACGTCACAATAAACTTTTCCTGTATAAATTAGGCCCTATCCCCTTATTAAAGCCTTTACAATGCTGCGTAACTCAATTTTGAAATTATTTTTCAAGAATATGTTACCAAAATCCCATTTGATTTTGTTTCAAAGTTCCAAAGTTTTCACTGTAGTCAATCAAAGTTTATACTTCGGTACATGTACTATAGTTAACTACAGCAAATCATCTGTCACAGCCTACACTCTCCTTTGTGTGGAACTCATCACAATGGTTATATTGCGCACGGGTAATCATGTCAAATGAAAAAGTTAAACAACCCCGCATGTGCCAGTGAAGGGAACGCAAAGGTAAAGTTGATCGGTTTAAAAAGCCCAATTGGGAAATTGGTTTCTTTCAGTTTAAGCCTAATGTAATGATTCTAATAGTCTACTGTATTAATAGTCATAGCGCAATTGTGATAAGGAACCATACAGTACATTCTACCTTGACTAAATCAGTGATACATCATGACGTCGTAGTAGGCGAGATGACGTAAATTTTATCAATTTTCCAGATATTGTTATTGAGAGATCTAATTGAACTGTAGAAAATGAATAGAAACACGTAAACATTAACAAAAACAAAATGGTTTTAGTCTGTTATGCGGTTTCTGTCATTTTGATTGAAATCTACCACCGATGACGTCAAATGCGTACATCAAGTATATTTTTAAACTAATCATGTCGTATAAAAAAGAATGGGGGTCAATGTTCGTGGGTAAGCACATGTTTACCTCTTTGTGGGGACGTAATTTTGTGGTTTACTCGTTAATACAATGGTTCATTCAATCTATATGTTAACAAAATACCAGGCTTGGGGTAATGCTAATTGTAATGGTAATGTGTAATGCCCAAAAAATTGGCATTGCATAAGATAGTAATAAAATGCATCACTTCATAAATTCCAGTGTAATGTTAGCATTACAAAGCAATACAAAGCATTATTTGTATGTAACTATCATAAGCTTAAAATGGATATGGATAATGGAAATTTTTGTTTAGGTTATTTTTATTTATTTATTTATTTTTATTTTTATTGCAAATGATAAAATTGGATAATAAAGTTATCTTATTTAAATGAATTTCTTTATCTATTTAAATACACTTTTTATTCTGTTATTCTGTAAGTACACTTACCTACTTACATTTAAGTTTTCACACTTATTTCAGATAAGAATTGTATATAAAATAGTTTTAAAAGATCTTTTCAAAGAATTGCATATGAGATACACTAACTAATGTACACTGTAAACTGATAAATGTCACCTTTTGAATAACTAGAATGTCATCAAAACACACTATGTCTCTTGGTTATGTAACAATTTAAAAAATGCATTGTTTACAGAAATGCACCAAATGCACCAACGCAGTTGTAATAAGGCTGTCAGAAGGCTTAAAATGCCTTGAAAATATACATTATATTTTGAGCTAGATTTTAATTTAAATATGTAATCCTTATTTGATATTGTAGTCAACTTGAGATATTAGTTGAATCAGGTTTTATTTAACGCATGTTTGTGACGTCACATGACTGTATTGATCACGTACAGAGATTTGTGATATTCCTAAATGTTGCACAAAAATCGCTTCGGCATAAGTGCAAAACAAGTGTACTGGAAAATGTTTGTTACATAGATCAATTCATCGTGATCTCTGGTAATTAGAAAGTGCTGGGGGCAGGTTTAATTTTTACGCGTTTAGAAAATATTTTACGAGAAATTCCACTTACCAACATAAGAAGGGATATTTTCCACTCTTTATCGCGATTTATACCAAAATGGCTAAACTACACACAATCCCCCAGCAAAATTCAGTTAGAGAACATAATTTTCTTCTAGATTCACGCAGAATATCTTAAATTTGTCCTTGTTTATCACTTGTGCCAGTCCAATATAAACGCGATTCATAAATTCTAACTCTGTCTACGGACGCGTAAGTGGAGCCTTTTACACATAATTTTTTGCTTTTGTTTGAATATGTGCATATCGCATATGCAAAAGGAATAGGGATATTGAAATTTCAAATGTTCAACATCATAACAGCATATTCGAGCTTAAAAAACAATCCTTATACTTGAATTGAACAACAAGTCCCCAGAATAAATTTACATGCCACGTAATAATTTTGACACTTTCCCCGTCATGTCAGCTCAAGAATGCAGTGACTTGACGTCATATTCTATTATGACGTTATATCTAGGTAGTTCAGGGAAGTTACTACAGTTTGATCAGTTTGATATTTTACGGGCTGCCTTATCCTAGCTGCGAAATTACCAGTCCCTTACTTCTGACTTTGTTTATGAAGCATTAATTGAGCTGGTCTAGCTTGTACTGACCATAAAAAATCCATTGTACAAAAGAAAATATGGATATTGTACATGCGTTACATAAATAACTGACAATTTTAAAATTTTAAACTCCATGAATGTAAGGTATTGACAGTTTAATATATACAAAAACCTGAAATAAAATTTGAATTATGATTTTTCATGTTTAGTTTTTAAGGGGGCGGATACATGCTTAAGAAAAAAAGGCAAAGTTATGTATGAATTTCTATTTTTAAAACCCTCAAAAAGTAATGGTCGTGGTAATGCATTACTTTAAGAAAATAAAGTAATGGGTAATGGTAATTTAATGCCTAAATTGTTGAAGTAATAGTAATGTAATGCATTACTTTACAACGTCATTCACCCCAAGGCTGCAAAATATAAAAGTAAACTTTCGAGGTGATGCCAATTCATGGGTAAGTGTTGCCCACGAAATCCATGAACATTGGTCCCCACGAACAATGATGATTCTACAGTATTGAATTCAATTATTTCATTCTCAGTTTATGAGAGAGGCACTTAACCCCCCCCCCCCACCTCGAAAATAAACTCCACCAAATGTGTATAAATGTGCATATAGTTATATCCATTCTTTAAAATGTTTACAGTGCATGATTGAATATATTCCTGATGGGTGTTACATTGTAGCTTGAAATCAATTTAGATCCAATGGCAGATCAGTCCACTTGTAGTACATGTTTGCAGTAGACATGATTATTCTGAAAGATTAAGAAAATGAAGATTTCATTTACACACGGTTCTCAAACTCTAAAGTCATGACATATTTTAAACCCAAAAAGGTATTGCTCAAGAGGTTTATCACCGGATATGCATAAATTGATTGCTTTAGTCAGGCAAGCTTTTACAAAATTTCTTACTTATGCAAAAGTTAATCATATTTTATGTTAATTACTGGTTTTGGTAAATTAATAAACGTAATCATCTTTACACATTTCCCGAGAAATGGTTTATATGCTTCTTCAACATACCCGCGAGGGTATGTTGAGGAATTTACATGTTGCAGAACGAATAACACGATCTTGACGTGGCTCTGTTATGCGTTAAACGTCATCGTCACAATTGTTTTGAAACCATTCCAGACCCTTTCTTACAACGGGTAGCATGTTTTATTGTACTGCTCAGTTACCCCTTATTGGCTTTGTTTTCAATTAGGCAATCCGAAAACCAGACCTCATGGAGCTTTTGTAAACTGCAGCAAGATTTCAAGAAAATCTTATCGTTTAGTAAAGTTGGAAAACAATGTGTATACCTCAGGTGCATGAAATGGTAGAATTAAAAGATTTATGTAACTCGTCGTCTTCAATTTGCTGGTGTCTTGGATATTTTAACCTTTTCCCTATGTGACGTAATACGTTTTATGGCTGAGTAATTCTGTACACTGATTTTGGTGCATAGTAACTTATATTCTCATCTGGTTTATTTTCTTAATTATCAGTAAGTGCTAAAACGATTTCAAATACATATACATGTACTATGCTTCCATAAGTTTCAGTTTTCTTTCAACATATTTCCTACATTCAGTTTTCCTGCATTTGTTTACCTTTTTTTTTACAATAAGTGCTCATCAGATTAGGTCTGTGCTGCTTAAGAAGTTGGAGGATGTATAAAAATATGTACGTACTTATGGTGTCGTGTACTTAATTTATGGCAAAGACTTTAACCCCTTCACTTCCGTACCGGTCAAATGACAGGTGGCGCGTTAAAACACGACTTCGCGAAAATAAGATCTCCGTATCTATTTTATGGTAGCATGAAGGTATATAAACTATATATCATCTTTTTGGAAATTTTCTCTACTTTTAAAATATCTAAAAAGATTATGTCTTGATTGCCGGTATTTAATCGATTTTACGTTGTGAACACAAACGTGACTTTTTGAAAATGGCGTAATTTTCCAATGCAATTGCCAATTTTCCCGACGATTGAGATTTTTTTCCTGATTATCTTTATAAAGAAATTATGGTATATTCTTTAAGCATATTTTCTTTGCTTTTAAAATATGTAAAAATAATTGTTATTACTTTAAAGTATATTTTAAAAACAAGAATTTTCTTGCACTTCTGTGTTTTTTCTCGATTTTATTCGTAAAGTTTAAACAAAGCTCAATTTTACGTTTATTTCTGTGCTGAAATAGGGAAAACAAAATAAAGTTGGTAAAAGTAGAGAAAAAATCCTTTACAACAAGCCCTTACAGGTCTTCTTACGCTCAGTATTTTCTTCATTACGATAATTTAAATTTGTGACCTTCGCACAGTTTTTATGGAAAAATCGGTCAATATTTACATGTAACGTCAAGGTCGATATTGTTGCGCCTTACTCGAAACAACAAATTCTTTTATAAGACTTTTTTGACCATTTCATATTTTTTACTGAAATAAATGCATAATACAAAACAATAGATTTCAAAAAACAAATATATACTATCGTTCTGCCTTTTGTGTGAAGTGAAATGTTAATTTATTCATCTACATGTAATGATGTATATTTCATATAGTGATATACAATGTTGATAAAAATTGTAGATTCCCTAAACGTCAATCTTTACTAAAAAAAATCAGATTTTTAGTATTATTGTATCTTGTTATACTGTATTCTTAATTTGCAATTTAATTAGCTCTAAGACGAAATTTAACAATATAAAAACTCGCATTTATAAATAAAAATACGACTCATCACTGTATGAGTTGATATGAATTGAAATAACCACGTGTTTCCGCCATAGCAGTAAACAAAATGAATGATGGCGATCCGAAATCTGAACGTCAATTTTCATGATTATTTCACGACGAAGATCATCACATCAATGATTCAAATAATACGGACATGCCTTTGGTATTAGCAGGTGAGAATACGTGTATATTGACTGCATAGTTTAAGTTTAAAACACAATTAGTTCACGTTCAAAAGAAAACTAAATGTACACATGTACTAGATCTTCATATTTCAGTGAGCGTATTTCGTATTGTTCAGCCAATTTTGTGTTGCTTTTGAACTTTGATGCTTTTGACAATCACTCGAAAGTTCAAAGTAAAATCAAAGTTGCCATAATAATGGATAGTTGTTTTCAGTATGTGTGTACCAGTGTGTGTACATGTACCACTTTCACATTGAATTTTTAGGGTGCTGGCACCATATGGAACAATACTTTCATCTGTGAATACCCACTTGCTAAGCCTACCATGAACTACGAAGGCCAATTAATATGTAAGGAGACCAATGAACCGGTAAAATTTTGTTTTGGTATTTGAAAATTTCTGTATTTCTAAAATTTCAAAAAATAAAGTCAAATTTCATTTGTGTCATTCTCATAATATTGCATTCTTACAAGTTTATAAACATTTGATTTATATTTTGAAAAATAAGTGTTTGAAACACATAATACTTATGATGCTTGATTATTCATACAAACACATTATTTAAACATGTAATATCTATTTCAATGAATGCCGAGATATGGAACAAGCTGTTTTTATAGACTGCTGTTGTATTTCCAATCTGCATAAAGTATGTGGTTAGAATTTCCATTTTCTCAATTTTTCAGACACTTTCCAAATATCGTACGTCATATACATTGGTAGTCAAACTCACTGGATGGTTTATCAACACTCCCATGCTCACGAACAGCCTTGCCCAAGGAATTTTGCCCTGAAGTAACATTGCAGTCTATTGTCTCCTTTCTTTTTACAATCCTGGCAGCCATGCAAGTATGCAATCTATGAAAGCCATGAAGGGATATAGAATTTTAAAAATTTATAAAAGTAAACCGAGTTCTTGATTTATACAATCCGTTCTCTCGGATTGAAAACCTGTTATAACAAATTGCCAATTCATTCTCACAGATTATCAATTTGTTCCCTCAAATTACACAATCCGTTATCTCAGATTGTATAATTCATTCTCTTAGTTTAAATGATTCGTTCCCTTGGAATGTAAACCCTTCCCATGATTTCAATAAAATTATTTTTCTGTACATATCAGATATGGTAATACATGTTTAAAGAATAGAATATTGTAGTATTTTACATCCTACCTTTTATTACATATAACGGTCCAAAATGAGAAAAATACATGAACATTTTCAAATCCATATGCTAGTACTGATATTTGTACAATAGGTTTTTTAAGTTACATGTATATTAGAATAATTGAAAGTCCTAAATAGTAAAAGTGAATATGGGTCCTGTGTTATCATATAAATATTTCTGAAATAAATATAAGTTGAATTAGTTATGAAAGAGGTTGGAACTGACCGGTTGCTGAAGCAAAATAAATAGAACGCACAAATTGATTAAAATGATTGGGTGTATCTGTACATATATGTAATGAAATTCAAGAGCACAGAGAAAATGAGAAGACTGACGTTGTATCAAATCGAGATCTCGAATTATTAATCTGTGATAACGAATTACCAGTATGTAATTCGAGATCTTAAATTATGAATCAAGGGGGCGAATTAGTAATCTGTAAGATCGGATTGTCTAATTCGAGATCTCGAATTATAAATCGAGGGAACAATTTAGTAATCCCTGGGATTGGATCGTCTAATTCGAGATCTCATCTTTTACTTTTTTGAAAAATTGATGTGTCCCTTCATGGCTTTTGTAGCAATCTAATTAAAATTAGATCTTCCATCCAGTGCCAGATATTTTTTATATGTTGCGATAGCGTAAACAGAGACTTTAGTCAGATTGCCATATATATGCTATTTGTTTTAGTTCAGTAATTTTACCATGATGGTTTACTACAAGGTTGTTGAATTATCAGTCCTGATACATTGACTTAGCAACATCATTTAACTACTTGAATCACATAATAAATTCAATTTTAATTTTAAAAGGAACATCAAATATATGTAGTAATTTTAGCGTTCTTAATTTTATTTATAAATGTAAATTTATATACACAATGACATGTATCTGTTTCAAAATATTTAAATCTTTTACAGGATAGAAGCTGATCACTTGTACTTGACAGCAAATAATAATGTCTTGGACAAGTCAAAGAATTTCCTCCAGCCCTACAGAGAAATGACAGTTGATAAAAGAATGGTGGACACAAAGTAAAAGTGCTCTTCAACATTTTGTTGAAGATTTCAGTCTGATTTGGAATTCATCTTGCAATATATATTTCTGGATTTGTATATTTGGATATAAACGTCACATTTTCAACTTATTGACTGAACAGTTTTGCGTTAAATATTGCCAATGCTACATTTATTATTATTATTTCCCTCCAAGATAACACGTCAAGTCTTTATTGTACCCCTTAAGCTCTGTTATACCAGAAAAATCTTGTAATGAAAAAATCCATGAAAATAAAGATTATTTTTAATGGTATCAAGAGAATGGATTTTTTTGTTTAACAAAAAGATTGTATCCATGATTTGCTAGGGGTTTTTAAGAAGCAGACCAGAATTCTTTGCTTGCAAATTTTGTCGTTTGCCATTTTTATCACGTCAACTATTAAATAAATTATCCATGATTGAAGCATTTCAAAATTGATATTTACTTACAATTTAAAGCAGAATTCTGTACTGATATGACCTTGACCCCCTTAAGAACAAGAGTGTCAAGGTCAATTTTAAATACAAAAATGTTCTTTCATCTTAATGGCCCATTTCTTACAAACAATTTCATAAAATAAACAAAAAGTGTCGAGAATGTGTCCAGAATGTGAAATAACAAACATGTATATAGCCAAAAACTTTAAAAAGTTGTTGCTTAGCAACCATTTAAAGGTCATTAAACAGATATTTGAACTAAAATGATGCATGGGTATTGCAGTTCTGATCCCTTCTTGAGAGTATATTCAGAATTTTTCATTTCATCATCCATTGTGTAAAATTATGGCAAAAATATTGAAAAGTGTTGAAAAAAAATTGATGAAACTTTTGCACTTATTTGACCTTTGACCTCCTGAAAATAGTACTAATGAGGTCAAACTTTAAGACAATTTATATGCTGTTCGTCCCTTGTACTTTTATGACATCACATCTAACATTTATATGTGCTGGGATGCATAAATGTGTCTAGGATGAGTAATAAACGAAAATTCTTGCCCGAAAATTAAAAAATTCTGGGTTGCCAAGCAACCGCTTTTAAGTAGTTATATGCAGAATTGAAAAAAAAAGTTTATATGTTTCATGTAGTACAGTATCATGCTCTTTTGTGATTTCCTATTTCAACATACATCATAATAAATATTTAGCTTGAAGAATACAAAATATCCAAAAATCCCATAAAATTTTGCACTAAATTGACCTTTGACCTCCATTTTTACTAATAAGGTCAGTTGTTGAGTATCTGAATAGTAATAAAATATCATATCTTAGACATTCCCTACAAAATGGTATGCAATATACCTATCTTTCTCCTTGAATAAAAAGGTTGGAAATGATTTAATAATGTCATATCAAAAAGTCTCCAAAATCACCTAAAATGTGCCGGTAGAGAAAGGGTTAAGTATCGCATTCAAAGATAGGCCTGTCAATAAAGTGCATCATTAGATGCTCGAAAGTGACAGACAAAATCACAACTTAATTTTATTTACTTTTATCAATAATTTATAAAATCGTAAAATTTGCAATTTTTGATAGCAATACAGTGAAGTAAAAGAAGTCTCTCGTCAGATATATCATCACCAGCCGTGACATGATGAGGCACAGGTAATCAAGAGGACTAGATTCACTGGTTTAATAATGACAAGAATGCTTAAATAAATATGACATCATCGCTAATTTTTAACCCACTCATTAAAACTTAAAAAGAGAGCTTTTTATTACAATTTGGATAGAATATGAATTTATCTAGTAGCATTGGAGCTTCAAGGGGAAATGGAATGTAGAGAATGAAGAAAATATCGCCAGAACGATGAAGGTATTTGTGGATTACATGATAAGTCGAAGGGCATAGACTATATGGATTTTATCAAACATTCAAAAATAAAACAATATAGATTATTGACAACGACTCTAGTTTTGGATGTCTGTGTTTGCGTTGCTCCTATTTTGCATTGTTTTATTGAATTTTTATCTTGAATACTGTTCGTTAACTCAATATGTCTCATTACAAATTTTTGCTCCTAAATTTGCATTTTCTCAACGACCCAACATTAGGTTAAGTTTGACATCTGTGTATTTCACTGCATGCATTACATGTAAATCCCTTCAAGTGTATAATGATCAGAAGAAAAATGACAACAAATAGGCTGCTAGCCCCCAAGGCATTCACGCCTGTACAAAATAGGTCCCTTCCTCACTTGGAATTTACCAACCCGTAAAAAACAATATCTGCCTTTATCTTGATGAATGGAATCGTCCATGTAAAGGCGTGCAAAATTGTAATGAGTAATCATACTGTGTTAAATGTTTACATGTTTTTTAATCAAATAAAGCATCAGTAGGTATTTCTTCTTACTTGGTTTCCTATAAGGTTTGTTGTCGATGATGTAAATGTCATTGTGAGGATGGAGTCCTATACAGGATCTCACGATGTCAGGTCTCGCATAAACCCCGTATCTCCATAGCCATCTCACGTGATCCATACTGTCATGCGATCGCCCTCTGTAATGCACAGCCTCCCCTTCTCCCCTTAGATTCAGTAAAAACTGTTTTCGTTTGTTTTTACTGTCCCATAGCATATTGTCTGGGATATTCACTGGAAAAATGAATAAAGTATATTATGAACGCACTTAATCATACATAGATATAGAGCTGGGAATTGCAAGTGAAAACCATATTGCGATATATTGCAATATTTTACTTTTAATATTGCAATACTTTGCAATATATTGTAGATTAACTATCATTAATGAAATTGAGAAGAGAGATTGAATATAAGTACTGAGTATTTGAATCTATCTTTAAGTTTAAGTGAGATACGAATTAATTGCACACATAAGACTTTACTTTTAATAAAATACCAGGTAAAAAATAGCACAAAATATTTACATTTGCTAATATCTTTCCTATGAACCTATTGAGGAGGACATGTGTTCAATTCTGTAGGAATGTTATTTGGGAGTCGTAGGTCATAGCGTGATCGAATCACAGAACGAAGTTATACTTCGTCTACATATTTCTGTCACAGTGCAACTTAGGGCCTAACACATGCAGGCGATACCACCGCTTTTGACTTCAAATATTTTAAAAACTTATGAAATAGTTAGACTTTTCTCAGCAGCGATCATTGTTCTTTGCAGTTTTACTGGACATCCTTCGTCTCAAATGTTAATATAAGTAATAAACTGTAACAACATTGTTAAAAATGTTCACTGGGAAATGACTTTTTTGTTCGTAGGTGACCAAATCTACTGAGGGATTTGATCACGTGATCAACTAGAAATTAATTTATAAGAGAACTCTTTAACAACAAGAGGCCCATTGGCCACATCGCTAACCTGAGGAGCTTTGGCCATTCTGTTCTTCACCAGATTTCTCCCTTGTAATACATATTGTGACCCCATCCTACCCCTCTGACCAAAATTTTGACGATTTGAAATTAACACTACCCAAGGATGCTTCCACATGAGTTTCAGCCTTTCTGTCCCAGTGGTTCTTGAGAAGAAGATTTTTTAAAAAGATTTTTCCTATTTATTTCTATGTAAAACTTTGATTCCCTATTGCGGTCCCGCCCGACACATATGGGTAATGGTTTAAAAAAATAAAAATAAACGACGCCCCAGGATGCTTCCACAAAAGTTTCAGCTTTTCTGTCCCAATGGTTATTGAGAAGAAGAATTTTGAAGATTTCTCCTATATATCTTTATGAAAAATTTTGATTCCCCATTACGACCCCTCCCTTACCCCGGGGTCACGATTTGAACAATAAAGAATAAAAACTACCGCAGGATACTTCCACAAAAATTTCCTTTTTTCTGACCCAATGGTTCTTGAGAAGAAGATTTTCAAGATTTTCCTATTATTCCCATGTAAAAATTTGATTCCCTATTTTGGGCCTGCCCGACACCCTGTAGTAATGGTTTGATCAATTAAGAATCTTTGGCATCCCCAAGGATGCTTCCACAAAAGATTAAGCTTTTCTGACCCAATGGTTCTTGATAAGAAGATTTTCAAGTTTTTTCCTATTTATTTCTATTTTATTAAACTTTGATTCCTTATTGTTGTCCCGCCCGACCCCGAGGGTCATGATTGGAACAATTAAGAATCGACACTACCCCAGGATGCTTCCACAAAAGTTTCAGCTTTCCTTGCCCAGTAGTTCTTGAGAAGATTTTAAAAGATTTATTTCTATGTAAACTTTGATTCCTCATTGTGGCCCCACCCTACCCCCGTGGTTTGAAAAATTTAAAATCTACCCTATCCCAAGATGTTTCCACATAAGTTTCAGCAGTTTTAGCCCAGTGGTTCTTGAGAAGATTTTAAAAGATTTTTCCTATTTATTTCTATGTAAACCTTTGATTTCCTATTGTGGGCCCGCCCGACCCCTTGGGTCATAATTTGAACAATTAAGAATAAACCCTACCCCAGGATGCTTCCACATAAGTTTCAGCTTTTCTGGTCCAAAGGTTATTGAGAAGAAGATTTTTAAACATTTCTCCTATATATTTCTACGTAAAATTTTGATTCCCCATTATGGCCCCACCCTACAGTCACTACAACGTTTTACTTTCCCACCTGAACGGTGAACGACCGCTGGATATACTAACTAAGAATTTGATTTCGGAAGAAAAGGCGCCGGGTGGTGGGTTACTCTGAATTATACTGTAACGTATATCGAACGGTAAAATGGGAGAGTATAAGGTTTCAGGGACTGTACCTCCGGGGCTCATGATTTGAACAATTAAGAACAAACATTACAGTCCCTGAAACGTTCTACTTTCCCATTTTTCCGTTCGCTCACCGTTCGTACACCGTTCGCTCTCCGTTCATAGTTTAGCGTTCACCGTTCACCATGCACTTGCGTTTACCGTTCACAAAACGTTCACCGTTCGCGCTTCGTTCCGTTCACTTTGCGTTCACCTTGCGTTCACTGTTCACTTATCGTTCAGTCTTCATTGTCATACGGAACTCCGAAGTGAAAGGACTTATCTTTTACATGGTACTGTAAGGATTCAAACGTATTTTAATTAAATAACTAAGATATCGTGTTTGAAATATAATTATTTCATTGCAAAAAATATCTACCATATTCATATTTCTATTATTATAAGTTGGCTGTTAATTTTTCGATGAAATGTCCCTGGAAAATAATACATTAAGTACCTACATGTATGTAGAACGATGATAAAATAATAACTTTTAAAAAGGATAATGTACAAATGCTTCACGCACGGCAACATTTTATTTTGAAATGCAAAAGACGAAAAATCATTCAGGGATGGATGATAGTCCAAGTCTTTTATAAGACAAGAGTGCACAAAAAAAATAAATAAATAAATAACACGTATTAAACAAAAATGCACGAAAACATATTAAACTATAATTACGTCTGAGAATTATGAACAGTACTGCAGATATTCAGTTAATTATATATCTCTAGAGCTAATTAAATCAATAGCGTGATTTTAATATTTAGAAAATACCAACTGTTTAAAATGTCATACATTAGAATTTTTTGTACTTTACGTTAAGTCTATTATTAGCGAGAGAAAATTCCTTCATTCACCGTACCTAAATATATATTTGCCATTCAGTATAATTAAGATCCCCCCGGCGCCCTTTCTCCCAAAATCAAATTCTTAGTTAATTTATCCAGAATATTAATATTTAATGTGTATTGTAACACAAGAAAATCAGTTTTGTAAAACGAACATCAAACAGTCATTAAATAGTAGTATTTCAAAAAATGCATGTGCCGACAAAAGTATTTTAAATTGGCAGGGAATATGTTTTAATCCAATTTTAAACTTAATCCTTTCAAGTATATAATCCCATTATTTATTCATTTTTTTCTGCAGGAATGCAAAAATTAGATTAAGTGATGATAGGTAAAACTGTTTAAACCTCTTGGAAATAGTAGTTGACTTTTTGCCTTCGGCATGCTCGATGAAACGAGATTTCCACACCCTCACTGTCGAATAAATTTGATTAACAGGACAAGCACGAGGACTTCCTGTGAACCGTGTGAAGTTGAAGATGGAAGATAAAAGACGAATATTACTGTCAGACGAATTTGTTAATCTTAAAAAAAATTACTTTTACTGCTTGGAATATTTTTGGAAAATAATACGAATTTATATTTGATAAAACAGATATCTAGGAATAGAGGCTGTCTCTCTCTCTCTCTCTCTCTCTCTCTCTCTCTCTCTCTCTCTCTCTCTCTCTCTCTCTCTCTCCTTTTTTTTTCTCTTGTACATTTCTTTGTTCAATTAAACTCTGAAAGTACTTTACTTACTCAGTTTAATTTGAAAATTTAATCTATTAATAATAATTGGAATGACTCTTTCCATGATCTTGTCCGAGTATTATCCCGGCCGGAAAATTAATGTCTACAGATACATGGAGAAGATAGCTAAATAAAAATCATAAAATAATAAAAATGATACACAAATATAGAATATTATGCTTTAGAATTTTTAAATACGATCGATTTATGCAATATGTTAACAGAACATTGTGAATAAAAAAAAAAATCCGTTATTTTTCTCAGAATCGGCTTGGCACGAAAATACATGTATAGTTTTTTTTTTTTTTTTTTTTTTTTTTTAAATCGGGTACAATGTAATTAATTCATTCTATAAGTTGTAATTTCATCTTCTAAAGTCTGCATTATTTTATTCGTTAAAAGAATAAGCATAGCAAGTATACATGTAGATTAATGTTATATTTAAACTTTACGTGTTCGGTACATGAATCAATTGCACATGTTTAACGGCAATTAAAATCATGTTATTAAAATATCGATTTTAAACATCGGAACATGTATGTGCAGAATAAATTGTTTTTATAATTCATTTGTTTATCGTTTATTTATATTTTAGCACCAAAAATTAGAATTAGTTAAAGATTAACAATAATTTCAATGCAAGGAAAAGGTCAAGGTCATTCCGAATAAATCATTTATCTTGTGTTCACCGTTCGCTCACCGTTCACTTTGCACTCGCGTTTGCTCTCCGTTCGCGTTCTGCGTTCACTCACCGTTCACCGGTCACACATCGTTCACCAGGTTGCGCTTAGCGTTCGCATATCGTTCACTCACCGTTCGCTCTGCTTTCACTGTTCAGGTGGGAAAGTCGACCCTTTCAGGGTCTGTATCCCTAGAAGCTTCCACATAAGTTTCAGTTTTTCTGGCCCAATAGTTCTTGAGAACAAGATTTTCAAGATTTTCTCTGTATATTTATATGTAAAATTCTGATTCCCTATCGTTGCCCCGCCTGACCCCCGGGGGAAATGATTTGAACAATTTGGAATCTACACTACACCGGATGCTTCCACATAAGTTTTAGCTTTTCGTGCCCAGGGTTTCTTGAGATGAAGATATTCAAATATTTTTCCTATATATTTCTATGTAAAACTTTGATTCCCCATTGTGGCCCCGCCCTACTCCCTATGATCATGATTTTAACAATTTAGAATTTACATTATCCCAGGATGCTTCCACGTAAGTTTCAGTTTTTCTAGACGAGTGGTTCTTCATCAGAAGATTTTTAAAGATTTTTTCTATTTATTTCTATGTAAAACTTTGATTTCCTATTGTGGTCCCGCCCGACCCCAGGGGGTTATGATTTGAACAATTGAGAAACTACCCTACACCAGGATGCTTCCACATTAGGTTAAGCCTTTCTGGCCCTGTGGTTCCTAATAAAGAAGAGTTTTTAATGATCCAACCCTATTTTTGTCTTTCTCAATTATCTACCCTCGTGAGGCGGCTTGGCCCTTCATTTTTACAATTAAAATTTTCTTTATCCAAGGATGCCTTGTACCAAGTTTTGTCTAAATTGGCCAAGTGGTTCTTGAAAAGAAGAAGTCGAAAATGTGAAAAGTTTACAATCGGTTTAAAGTTTCAAACTTTAACTTTCAGCCTTCAACTGATGTTTCAAGTTTAACTTGAGCCTCTAGCTCAGGTGAGCTAAAATATATAAAAAGTGTTAAAATATTATACATGTTTACAATGTACTCTGTATAAACCTTTTTTTTTTCAATTTGAAATAGTCCAAGAGAATTTAAGAAATAATGAACAATGTGTGTGTGTGTGTGTGTGGGGGGGGGGGGGGGGGGTTCTGAAGTATATGAATCATAAAATGTCACCTAAAGAATAAAACAATATAAATGGTATGAAAATTTCATTTTGGTTACACTAAAATTAAAGCTAGAAAAAAGTTGTTTCTAAAATAAAAGAGGTTTTTACATATTTTTATAAATATCGTGTAATACCGGTAATTGATTTTATACCGATATACCGGTTGCACACCTCTGTATAGTAGTAAACATTATCTCAAACAAGAATGAATGCAGATGTATTTATTTATTTATTTAATATTGATTAATATCCCACATAGCACAATATTTACGGTAATGATTAGTCCTTTTATTCATATGGTTTTAATAAATTCGTTAATTTTTTTTTTAGACAATGTTAATGTTTTATGTATGTCTGTTATGTCATAAATGTTTCTCCATACTTGTGTTATGCGCACAGGCTCAGTTCTAGATAAAGTCTTTCTTCAGTCATTTAGTATCTCTCCTGAAGTGTCTCTAAGTCAATTACTGGTCAATATCAACATACATCGTAAAATAATTTACATTTCTTTATATGACTTACATATCTGGTGTATCTCATCATATATACTCGTGTCCTCCATGGTGACGTGAGTCAGTATGTTCATCTGTAGACGGCGTATCAGAAGGTAATCAGCAACCCCAATGACACACTTCTCTTCAGGTTTTCTTTTGTATCCACGTGACCTCAGGTACATGTTGGCTGCATGATAACTACTGTGATAAAATGGAATATAACGATTTTTTAATGTTATCCTATACATTGTCTCATCCTTTGTATTCTCTGTCATCTTGTCCTGATCTTCCCAAAGGTAATCACGTGACCTCAGTCTGTCCAGAGTCTGCTGTGCTTCCTCACGTGTTTCAGGATTATCTTTATCTAACACACTTTGTCGTATGTTATTAAGCAAATCCAGCCACTCTGTTACAGTGAAGTCAGGGGAACCGGAGTCAGAACACAGAAAACAGAATAACACGGACACCTCACCATCAGTCAGGGTGGAGAACTGTTCTGAAAATTATAAGAAAATTATAAGAATTATTACTATCTTTCGGAAGTAGCACAACTCTGTGAAATATTTCATATTACACTGGATTGTAGAAAGATTTTAAAATATATACAGTTTCGCAGAACCGCCCAAGTTAAATATTTGTAAATGAAAGAGTTAGAAGATCTGATAAGGTTGCAGGTGCGCGGCGTAAGCGATGTTTCTCAAGAGTGTCAAGAGTGTCATTTTAGCTAGTTAGAGAAAATCTAAAGACAGTGAGCAAGCATGGATTTATAATTTATTTGTTTTGAAACAAAGCAGGTAACAACATTGTCTTTGTTTGTAAGGCTCATTTTATAAATTGCATTCTAGAAGAACTTGGATTCAATTCTACAAGTGGTTATTCTACTTATACTCATAATTCTCTTTCTATGGAAGAAATTTTTCAAAATCACCTGTCAGTTTTGAATACTTGTAATATTCCACAGAGCCAAAATGAATTTGAACTACCTTATATATATTGGATTCCGAAACTTCATACGAATCCTTACAAACAAAGATACATAGCACGTTCCAGTAAATGTTCAACCCACCTCTTCTGTTACTTCTCACTAAAATATTGACAGTAGTGAAGGAAAAACTTCAAGAGTACTGTGCAACTATATATTCAAGAAGTGGTGTAATTCAGATGTGGATACTTAAAAATTCTAAAGAACTTTTAAACAATTTGAAATCACAAGACTTTACAAAAATCAACAGCTTAAAAACTTACGACTTTTCAACTTTATACACAACAATTCCCCACGACAAATTAAAATCCAGGCTTTTTGATATCATTGACATCTGCTTCTTCAACAAAAATGGAAGTCGTAAATTTACTTACCTCGTCATTGGTCAGTTGAAAAATTATTTTGTTAAAACAGATTCTGATTGCACACATAAGTACTCTGAAGATGACATCAAGAAGATGCTCGAGTTTCTGATTGACAATATCTATGTGGTTTTTGGAGACCAGGTATTCCAACAATCTATTGGAATTCCCATGGGTACAAATTACGCTCCATTATTAGCAGACTTACTTTTATATTCATAGGAAGCCGAATTTATGCAAAATCTTATGCGTGAAAAGAAGAAAACACTTGCTGTGGCCTTCAACTCGACATTTAGATATATCGACGACGTATTGTCAATTAATAATGATAATTTCCATTCCTACGTCGATACGATATATCCTGGTGAGCTTGAGATAAAAGTCCGACACTTCTGCTTCATACTTGGATATTTTACTTGAAAAAGACACTAATGGTAATCTTACAACCAAGCTATATGATAAACATGATGACTTTAACTTTTCTATCGTCTACTCCCCTTACTTATGCAGCAATATACCTTCATCACCTGCATACGGAGTATATATATCTCAGTTGATTCGATACACAAGAGCGTGCTCTACGTATGAACAGTTTTCTTAAACGAGGTAAATTATTGACAAGCAAGTTGATGAAACAAGAAATAATATCAACAGTCTCGTTTAAAGCCATCATTTCGTAAATTCTATGGTCGATACAATGACCTTGTCAGAAAATACAATTTATCATTGTGTCAAATGCTGACTGACGTTTTTCATACCAATTGTTAGTCCATTATTTATACACTGAATTGACGAGGATTTTTACCGTTATTTCCTGATCATGACAACGAGCACAAGGTGGGTGTGACCGGTCGGCAGGGGATGCTCAATCCTCCATGGCACCTGATCCCACCTCTGATGTTTTGGAGGTCCGTGTTTGCTCTGCTTCTATTTTGTATATTGTTTAATGGACGTTGAGATTGAATAATGTTCGTTATCTCCATATCCTTCTTTGTTTGTCAGGTATACTATCGTTTGTTTATTGTGTTTGATAGAGTTCGAAGAGATGAAAGTGATTATTAGGTTGATTTGCTTGAGAAAATGGGAAATAAGAGATTTGGCATGCTCTGAGAACACGTGAGAGAAGAGAGGAGAATAAGTTTAGATGTCGATGAAGGTGGAAGTGTCTTTTAATTAAGAACTTAGTGCATTATTACAGTGTATAAATATATGTGTTTTAAATATGTACATATTAAATGGTGTAAATAAAAAATATTAATTATTAATCAGTGCAAGTCACAGGGAGGATCCCCGTCACAACAGTGCAAATAGAAATTATGATTTAATAATAAAAGATGAAATCCATGGATATAATATGTTGTATCCATTCAATATTACTAGAACCTTTTTATTTGAGAAAAAAAATCGGGTGTCATGTACATGTAGCTAAACAGATTTGTAGTTTTATGCATTCGTAGTATCGCTGTTGCAAACTACCTTGGTCACAGGAGAATGACGGAAGAAGATTCCAATATGTTTTAAGGGGTGAATCAACACACACAATTAACAAAGGATTTCAAATAGGAAAGAAAATAAGACATTTTCAAAAATTCTTTCATTAAACTGAATACATGTACCCTCCTCCTTCCAAATTTATAAATTTGTGTATATCATTAGGAATAAAGAGTATATTTTATTAATCTATTATATAAAACAAAAAATAATTCATCAAAGGCTATAAGATCACACATCGTTTCAAAACTTTTTTTCCTCGCATACTTTTGATATTAAGACTAAATCAGGGTCATAAATGGAGTTCTTTGAGGAAAAAAAATATTAATTAAAAAGCCACGCTTGCGTTAATAGTATTGGTATATTGATCTCAATGTCCTTAAAATCGCCGTACATAATTAACTGTAATTCAATTGAACGCATTTTCTGTACAAATATCGCAAATAAATGTATTATACATTTCACTTTAATTTTATTTTGTTGTTTCCATTTTTTTCATGTTTTTATAATATTAAAATACACCAAACTAAATAATTCCGATTAATAAAATACTAACATGATTTAAACTCCTGACTTATCGATAGCTAGCCACATCTAAGTGGTCTAGACCCTCTGCTAAAAATTTTACTTTTGAAAATTTAAAATTTGCTATATCGATTTTCATAAACAACATTAGAGTCACATAGAAAATAGTTTGAAGTATGAAGAGGTGTTTTTTTTTTTAGAAATAATTTTTTTGACACATCATGATATGAAGAAATTCAACAACAGAGAACAGAAAAAGTAACGATTTATTATCACAACATTAAACTAAAAACATGAGGTGCATTTGAAAATAATACTTAGTATCATACCTATTAAAATCATGTTCTAAAACACCATGAAGTGATACTTCCTTAGTCAGAAAATCACAATGCTGTATGTGGTTGTAAGAAAAAAAAATACATCTTTGAGGACGATTTATCTTTCTTCTAAATATTTCTTCATGTGCGAAAAATAGCACACGAAGAAAAATGCTCTATTAAGTACTTGAAACATTAAACCAATTTTAAAATGGTCCTTAAAAGATAAAGCTTATTCAATTTATAAGGCTTTTGAATTTGGATTTAAATGTTTCATTGTAAAATTTAATTAAATAATAACAAAGAATTTGGTAAAAGAAATAGAAAGTTATGCTTCCATCATATGTTTAATTTCATCGAAATGACTACCAAAATTTCTCAGTTAGGAAACCCTGATTAAGAAAACTGTGAGTAGTATTCATACTTTGTACTTTGATAGTTATCGGTCTTATGAGAGGGCCAGCAAACCTTAAAATGAAATGACTTCTGAAGGAATCTCACGTTTCTTACATGATTCTTCCACGAAAGCCGCACTGTTCTTACAGGAAGGTCGCACGTTTCTCACACGATTCTCGCATGCTCGCTAAAAGGCTTACATGAACAGCTTACACGAAACGCTATACTGTTTGCTCGAGACGCTGCATGGTTTACACGAAACGCTCCATGGTTTGTGCAAAAGGGAAAGGGCATAAAATTTACGCCCCTGTTTTTGGTAGAAGCACTTCTGTATGAGAAGCCAACGGGTTCAAAATTCCAACTCTGTAATTCTTAAAATGTACACGTACATGTAAACCTGAATTTGTAAATCGTAAATCTTAATTTCATTCTTTGTTAATTGTTTTTTTAAACAATTCTTTAGTTGTAACTATCAATGCTTAATTTGACACGTGTCTCTTAGGTAAAGGAAAGAAGGTCAACGTTATTGGTATCCGATGAAAGGTCTTGCCACGAAGAATACATGTGTGAAGTACGAAAGTCCCAGGAAAACCGTTCAAATCTTTTGGCCAAAGCAAAAGAAAATTTAAAATGTTGGTCAAACTTCAAGGTCAAAAGATCAATGGGCTTGATATCAAATGAAAAGTATTTTCACATGGATTGAATAAATAAAGTATGATAGCACTAGCTCTAACCCTTTAAAAGATATGGTCAAGGTTTGGTTTTTTTTCAGCATGTCGAGTACAGAAATCTCCTCGGTCAAGGTCAAAAAGACAAGATTGGTGGTATCCAATCTAGGGTCCTCCCAAAAAGAATGCATATTTGAAGTACAAATGTCCTGGTATCTACTGTTCAAAAGATATAACCAAAGTAGAAATTAAGAAGTTTTGTGTAAAAGTGGGTAAAACTCCAGGGACATAAGGTCAACTTTGGTAAAACCCATAGATAGGCATTGTCACATGAATACACATCTTAAATATTAATGTCATAGATCAGCTAAATCAAAAGTTATGGGCAAGTTCAAAGTTTTTGAGGACAAACAGAGAAACAGAGAGACAGCTAGACGGACAGATGGACGAATACGAAAAAAACTTCGTTTACGGGGGCAGAAAAATTACGCCATGTCTCCTTTAAAGTAATATACCGATTTAAAAGTTTGTATTCTATCGTAAATGACTCACCTGATAAATATGTCTTCCATACGTTGTAATTGTCTACCCAGTCTACAAATGAAAACATGTATCAATTTGAAAATTATAAGAACAAAATTATTAAAATAAACCTGAACTATATTACGAAAAAAAGGGGATCAGATCTGTTTATTGCATGTTCGTAGATACGTTATATTATGTAGCTAAAAGATAAAAGAAATGCTTTGAAAGAAATTATGACTTAGAAAAATACGATAAAGTATTGTAAAACAGACCACTCAACGAACTCATTAAGCTCACATGGTTTTTCGCATAAATTAAGGTCACATTGATTAAATAAAATGAGCATTGCCGACATTTAATACGAGACATTGCTTTTATATGTATTTTTAAAATATCTCATGTTAAAGGAACTTATTCTTTCAATTAATTATTTTAAAGATTAAAGTTTATGTTCAAAATAGGAATTCATTTATAAATGATAGGATGTTACGTCAGTATGATTTCATCATAGGTATTTACAAATTAAAATACAGGTTTTAAATAGTCCATTAATACCAATGCAAATCTTTTGTTTAGTGCGATTATTAATCAACTATCAAGAGAATGCATTTTATAAATTATGTCGTGTTTTTGTGTACAGGTTACGTATATTTTACATCGAGATGCCTCATAAAATCGTACTTTCGCAAGGGCATACACTTAATAGATCTTAACCATTTTTTGAATATAGATAAAGGATATTTTTTCTTAACTTGAAGTGCTGCTGCTTTCTTTAAATCGAAAGCGTAATTTAATAAGTAGACAAAATATTTGGTAAAAGTCAAACATATTTCGAAATTGGCTTATTTACCTGAAAATTTAACTATTATAAAGCGAATTCTATTCAAAGCAGCGGCACTTTTCAAAAATTACAAAGTATGCAGAAAGAATTGATAGCTTGAACTTTTAATTTCAACTAGGGTATGCCCTTGCGATATTGAAATTTGTTCTTGACCTACATTTAGTACACAAACTATGCATTCATTACATGACAGTCCATCTATGGGACCAAACTTCATACAGTACAGAGTGGGTTATGCTATGCTATTTCCATAAGTAATTGTGCTCTGTTATAATAAAACAGCTTAGTTAAAATAAACTCACTTTTAAAAAGGTCCCCCCTTTTTGCACGTATATATTTTTTTTTTTTGATTTCTCATAGTAGGCCTTAACAGTGCTGCGTTTTGAGGAATTGGACCATTTGTTCGGACTTATTATCAATTTGTTCGGACCATTTAGATATTTCCTCGGACAAATTAGAAATTCGTAAAGTCAAATTATTTATTTGTTTAAGGATTTTTAAAAAAGATTTTTAAAGTTTTTTTTTTACGATTTTTATACTTATTTAGTATCTTTTGTCTCCTATTTCCGTCATGTGTTCTATAATACATAGTATAAAAGGCTATTACTTCCACTGCACGACACCACAAACCACTTCTCATTTATATATCATGATAATAAGTATTGTTATCAAAGGCTGGATTCAAGAAAATATTATTTTTTCTAAAACTGAAATATATATATTTTTTTCAATTTATCGGGTACAAATGCCAACTTTGATTAGACCTATTCGACGACTTCTAAGAACCTTGAACTGCATACACATGAATAAAATGAAAACTATTGCATGAAAAAATTCCATTTCCAATCTTCAGTTTGATGCATTTCAAACTAAAAATCAATTTTGTGAGTTATCCTTCCTGATTGAGGATCGGATATCCTTAAAAGATTTTTCCCCGAAAAAAAAATAATGCTGATCAGTGGGCCAATATATAAATATACGAACTGTGCCTCTTAAATACAGGTGAAATCAGATTAGAAGCACATCGTATGTATATGTAAATACAGATTATAATTCAAGCATTTAAGGATTTCCATCCCTAATGGGACCACCCTTAATTCTCTGTCTAGTACATAGTACTCTGTTTTATATTAAAGCATTTTATACTGGAAAATGATTGCCCGCGAGAAAGTTTTAAAAATTTCATTAAGTAAGCGGTAAGTAATTAACAAAGATTGCATTAAAGTCTATGGGAAAAAGCGGTTTTTTTTACCTAAATAAAAATTGCAAATATTTTGAATATCAATAAAACCTGCGGTGGAAAGATGCATTGAAACATAAAAAAAGAATGACAACAGAAAACAGTTTTTTACCGACTATTTTTTTTAATTGATTTTTTTAAGTAAATTTAAAAGAGAGTAGATAACTCTTACCAAAATTTAAGGTCATAAATTAGGACACACCTCATGAATAGTAATAAATGGGACGTATGTGTAAATAAACCGAGTATTTAATGCCTACATATCTGTTATGTATTCATATTTTCACTGAATTTATTCCTTTTAGGGATTGAATACCTTAAATTTTTGGTTCTTGAGGATTGTTAATCTGCCGATAAGATTGCTATATCAAATGTGTGAATAAAAAGGGCTTACTTGTTTGATGTAAATGACTTTTATCTTCTTTATGTTCTCCTGAAATTGATCAAATTAAACTACAGTGTAAGCTCTGAAAAATATTATGTTCGGCTAGCTACAACTAATAATATAAGATGAAGTATTTTCATTAGAAATAGAAGTAATGTTAAAACAACTTTTTCTATACTCAGGTTTTATAGAACATGCATTCCACGAATATTATTAATGTTGTACATTTCGATACCATGTAATACATTCTTCAACAAATTATTGAAAAACGCCAATCCGCTGATTCGGATAATTTCTTTTCGGAGATGTTGAAATTGATAAAATGATAATATAGTGAGCGCATTGAAATGCATTCACTGTTTGCTAAATAAAGATAAAAATTTAAGAAGATTAAATTTGCTGTAAACATGATGTGTGTGTCTTCATAAACACACACCATCACACTTTCTCAGACACATTTTTTTTCCATATTAACATTCTGTTACATGTAATATTAATCCAACATGTATAATCAATGTTATGTGCTTTATATATGTACCTGACCTCATTATTGACAGTGACACCTTGATGTATAATAAAATATATTGACAATATAAATGTTGCTTTCAATAATTTGCTGAAATTGAACACCTTGGTCATAGTAAATAATTTGAAGCATGATTAAAATAGGGTTATTTCGAGAAATGTCATAAAACTTCACTGAATTGAAAGTAAAAAAAAATCTTTAAGGTTTATAAACCCTCTGCTCACTCATATAATTTTTTCTTTAATATTTATGATTTTCCAAAGGAAATGAATATGCTAAATGAAATACAGACAATTAAAGCATGGCTTGCGGGGCAAAATTTGGCAAGACAGCACTTCAACTTCACAGACTTATAAAGGAATAATAGACGTTTGTGTCATTAAGATTTAACTCTCTTATCAGAGTATCAATATACCTTAAAATGCTGTACACAATTTTCGTAATCCATGTTTGATGTAATTCTTATATTTTGTATGAAGTAAGAATTGAATTTTTGATAAAATATCAAAAAGGCCCGCAGAATCCAGAAAATTTCCTTCTTCATTTTTGGATGCTTAAGTTGATGAAATTGTCTTACACTGAATTCATTGAAATATATTCACTTTACTTTTTTCTTCATCATACAAGATTCAAAATGATACAATTTCTTGTCATCATGATAGAGTAGTCTTCATATTGTTTTTTATATTAAAATCCCGTGTACATATATTCTAGATGTATAATCAATATTTTAGCTACTTTTTTTCAAAGGTACCTGAAATCAGTATTAAAAGGGACAACATATATTTACAATATAATTTGTACATTCAAATTGATAAACTACGGTAAATAGTTGATATGATTGTATATAAGAGTTGGCTATTTAAACTTTATTCAAAATAGTTGTATATAAAGATTCAAATCATAAAAAATTATTAGTAAAGAAAGGAGAGAGAGAGAGAGAGAGAGAGAGAGAGAGATTGTCATGAATATAGAAAATGGAGACGATCATATCATTCTAATGTTCTCGTTATTTTATCAATTTGGTTTCAAAAAGGTACAAAACTTAGATATTCATCTATTTACACACTCACGTTAGAATCGAACACAAATTTAAAGTTTAAACAGCACCATACTACATCTTATCTATGTAGCTATTAATGACTGACTATAAAAATTATATAGGCATATGAATCTAATTGAAGTATCTACTTATACCCACTTTTACATCCATTTGAAAATAAAATAATAATCCGTACATTATACTACGTACTGTGTATTATACGAAAATTCAACTCATTTTTCCACCGTCTTTTCCTCGCTTTATACGTATTTATGTCGACCATCGGAAGTAAGCGCAGTTCGAACCCGATCTTCATTGAACGATTAGGCCAGAATTTTTTTTATTTTTAGGTTTACGAACATCAAAATGAAAAAGTCCCGTAGGAGGAGGAAATAAAAAAAAATAAAATTATATTTTGGGATAAATTTTCGACTTTTGTACATTCATTTTTGCGTTTTTTTGGTGCTCTTCTAACGGGATCCTTGCCACTGGACACATATTAATGGCTACAAATAGAACCTTTATTGCTTGTTCATTTCATTGTCTACCAGTTGAGGCAAGTGAAGTAAACATTGTGATGCTGGTCAAAAAATACAGATTTTAAAAAAAATCATTTTTTTAAAAACTCAATATATCTTCATTGTTTTTAATATTTGTAATGTGAATGTGTGGAAATTAATGTTCTAAAATATACCTGAGACCTAAAATAATAATTCCTGTCATAAAACAGACGTGCAGGGTTATTCAGGAGTGGGTTGAATTTTTTTTTTTTTTTTTTGTTCAATTGAGTGTAAAATAATTTTTCTGGCTGCCACATTCAAACAATACTACATGCCTGGCTGTATGTATTTGTAAATGAATTATTTGTTTTTTAATAGTTGAAATATTTCATTTCTTTAGGCTTTTCTTTTCTTCCTCAAATAAACTTCTCCCATAATAGTTTTATTCATTACATGATCATCCGATGCAAAAGCGACCCTTTTCTAAAGAATTATGCTTGGGCTGTAAGCTATAACAGAGACCTAAACATTTTCTCTGGCAATAGCTACCACAGGCAGTTTTAAACCTGTGAGAGGAAAATAATTTACAGAGAGATATTTTTGAATACGAATGCATAATTATCTCACCAACATGTCATTTTGCAACAAAGTCGTCAGGATTTTTTGTCCTCTGAACAGATGAAACGTTCTGAATGGCACTCATATCGATAAATTCTTACACTTAACATAGAAATGGTGCTGCTATGGACTGTGCAGATCTACCTTTTATTTACCGCCATGTTGATTTTAAAACCGGAAGTACGAGTTCGTAAATTTGATCCCAACTCAAATTTGACATAGGAAAGAAAAAATTCTGCTTTTCTCAATTTTTTTTTTCTGAAAATTGAAAATCTTGAGCGGCGGGTTTGTAAACCTAAAAATAAAAAAAAATGCTCGCCTTCTGAAAAATATAAAAAATGCCACAATTCTGTCAAAAATGAATGTAGCGAAGCGAAATTCAAACTTGATCTGTAACTCCTTAGGATAAACTCACATCCCAAAATTCAGCTCAATATCTACAAGCGTTTAGAAAAAATTGTGGAAAACCAAGTGGGAAAAACTGACGGGGACAGACAGACGGACAGACGGACGAACGGACAGACAGACAGACGGGCGGACGGACGGACGCAGAGGAAACCTATAGTCCCCCCGGTTTCACCAATAGGGGTCTAATAACATATATTTACCCCTTTAATGTCAAAGGTATCAGGTATATCAGCGCTATGAATTCTTTTGAAAGGTAATTCTCGGAATGTGAAGATAATAAAAACTTGTATGTGCATCCTGGTGATAATGTTTATTTATTCAAACAATATTATTGGACTTGTCAAATCGCAAAATACTTGAAAGATAGGAGGTGGTGCACAGGAGTAACCTGCCTTTTCCCTGTGGTCAAGGTAAGCTCTTACAGACTCAGCATTCTCTGGTACAATCTAATACGCAACTCCCCATACTTGTTCCTGGTAGAAATTAACAAAGGAAAATTTGTCGTGTTAGCCAAGCACCAAGCATTAGAAATAAGTTCAATTTACTTAGCACCGTTTTTGAAAGTGTGTGTAAGGGGGGAGGGGGAGGAGAGAAAAAGATTTCAACTTCCCTGATAAAAACCTGAAAACAATTTGACTAAACCAAACAAACAACCCCCACTACTAAAAAAAAGTTTCTCCAAACTCGAAAATACTATTTTTTGGGTAGGATTTAAACTTTTTTCAGTACCATTTATTACTCAGGCACTGCCCTCATACTTATGAAGCATTTGAATCAAAACGCCCCCTTCTTTCTTTTGAATGTGTACAAGATATTTGGTCCCAACAAAGAAACAAACACTCTTTAAATTCGATGTTACTATCAACAGACACTAGATTGTTATTTTTCTTTCTCTGATTAAAACAAGCATTTGTTTTTCTCTTTTGGGTGTGAATGGTTTTTTTTAGAACATAATAATTAATTTTTATAGAATTATCTGCTTATCCTTTCTATTAAATGTATCTATCTTTATATTCTAAAATGTTAAATTTCATTTCACGTATTTTCTATACAGAAGTAAGTATGTCTAAATACTTAACATTTTGTTTGTTTTAAGTTCGAAAATTTTTTCACTCATATTGAGACAGTACCACTTGCCGATGGAGCTAGCTACATGTAGGTCTATAAATTTTACCTATATACAGCACTCAGAACCATTGAGCAGTGAGGGGTCTTTTTGTGCCAGCACCTACAGCGAAATGGGATATCGGTTTATAATGGCCTCATCAAAAGAGTTCATCTCAAAATGCATCCCGCAAGGATTCAACACCTAACTTTGAATCTCTAGAGCAAACTATTTTAACAACTGCGCCACGCGAGTGACACTTAGTTTTTGTGATTTTGATTTGACTTAAATGTAACTAAAAATCAGACATAGTTTAACGAGCTACTACAAGAAAAAAACACGAGGAACAATATGTTTCACACATCGATCATTGGGATTATCATAGCATTGTGTCTGCATACACATGTATTCATTCATTTTAATTGTTTTATTAATTATTAATTAAAGCACGAACATAAGTTCAGTTCCAGTGATGAACACGTGACCAACTAAATGCTGATAAAGTCATGAAATTAAAAATTAATGTCATTTGAAATCGTGATATCGAATATCAAAAATCTTGAATAGCATTCAAATGCTATTATTTTCTCCCTTTACAATGAAAAAAAATGAGTTGCATGTATCTGGTCTGAAAACACTTTTTCCAGTCTAACAGATATTTTTACTTCTCAGAACAAATAAATGTCTGACAGATATTTTTTCCCGTACTATCTTTTAAACGAAACATTGTTCTGTCTTTTCAATGCTGAAACAAATTGAAAGAAGTTGTGTAAAACCTTAGCGTTCCTTTTGACATTACATGTATTTCACAGCTTCCTACTCTAACAGCAGACAAAAGCTCTATTTTAAATAATTCCGACCTTTTCCAAAGATTTTCCTAAATCTTGTCATTCCTTTAAATGACATGGCCATCGAACCACTTGGTATATAAAGGAGAAAATGAACTAAACTTACGTATCAAAAACTTTACTATTCAAAATAAACTTTTAACAGCACTGGGGCGTAGTGGAGTCAGCCGAGGATTGTCAGTTAATAAATGACAGAAAACTTGGACTATTCAAATCAAATGTATGAGTCATTTCTAGGAGATATGACAAAAATATGCTATTCAAGTTAGTTAAATAAAATTCATTTTATTTTACTTTCAAATCATTGATGAAAATTAGATTATTTCAGAAAAATGAGATGCACTATTTTTATCGCGGACGTTTCTGTGAGTATATTCAGAATGATGCGAGTTTATATTGAATATCACTAGGTATTAAATCGGCCGACACAGAAGCACCACCACAGCCACTATATAATTCATTGTAAAATTACTGCGCTAGAAATCGCGTGACGGCCATGTGAGATTGAACATAGTTCAACTCCCAAAAAGCTAACAAAAAAGTATATCCTGGAGTGTAATAATTTCTTTGAGTAAATATTGTAGTCGAAAAACATCTACTTTGCCTAAAAAGTGCTGCTAGAATCCCACTGTCCTGTCACTAAAATAATGATTCAACACATTCGCACAAAACCTTACCTAATCTTTTGAATTTTTTACATACGAATTGAGATTTTTTGGTAAAACAATGCTCAAATCGGGATTCTAGCAGCACTTTCCATCTGTACAAATCTTATGTTTTGAAATATACAGCTTAATGTTGTTCTGTTGCATTATTTTTGTTACAAATGACTTTGGAAAGGTCGGCCGGGATACGTAGATAGCGGATGAAAAGAAATTAGCATACCTGTTTTATTTACTGAACTCCAATGAGTTTCACAAAGTATTCATGATATTTGCTTTTAAACTCCATTTTTCGTTTCTTTTTATATGCCGTCTCAGTAAAATTCTCTTTACACGACATGATCAATTTCAAAATTATTTAATGTACACATATGACGTCATCGGTGGTAGATTTTAATCCAAATGACAAAATACAGCATAACAAAGTAAGAACGTTTAATTATTGTTAATGGTTACACCTTTCTTTTCATTTTCTAGAGTTAAATTGTATCTCAAAATATCAATATTACGAAAACTTGTGTTCTAGAACTGATGTCACCTGGCCTACTATGACGTCATAATGAAGCACTGATTTATTCAAGGTATATATATATATATGTTTTCGTAATTTAATACCCCCGTGGGTATCCGGGTTAGAATAGGTCCTCAGTACCCCCGTCCTCAGTACCCCTTGCTTGTCGTAAAAGGCGACTAAACGGGGCGGTCCTTCGGATGAGACTGTATAAACCGAGGCCCCGTGTCACAGCAGGTGTGTCACGATAAAGATCCCTCCCTGCTTAAAGGCCGTAAGTGCCGAGCATAGGCCTAAATTTGCAGCCCTTCACCGGCAATGGTGACGTCTCCATATCCGTGAAATATTCTGGAGAGGGACATTAAACAGTATACAATCAATCGTAATTTAATAAAGCGATAAAAGTTGCGTTAAAGCAGTAAATACTCATCATTTTACTCTTCTTTTTACTATGATGCGCAAAATATTGCGCAGTGAAAACTACAGTCGGTCCCCTTAAATGGATTTAGCACGTTGATCTATATATGAAAATCAATAATTTAACATAAAGATTATGTTATGAATATGGTGTGTTACAGCGATACAAAGTGTTATCATATTAATCAAATTAACGAGGAAAACATGAAAGAGCATGGGGTGTAAATACAAAACTATAAAAGGGTAGGAAGTTATACTAACATATTTCCTACATTATATGCATGTTTTTATTTATTTATTTTTTTTTTTTTGGGGGGGGGGGGGGGGGCACAATTGAGTCCCTTGCACAGCAATATATCAGTAACTTAAATGCAAAAATCAAATACACCAACGCTCAAGCGTTAATTAAACATAATGTGAAAGCTCAGTGTACATTGTATTCTTGGGAAAAGTCACAAATTTATTCTTGCAAATTCTTACTTCCTTTATTAAGTTTAAACAGGATGTATTTTGTCGTCTGTCTGTGGATATTTTCATAAAATGTATTCAATCATGAATGTACGCCGCATGCAGCATTGTTAAAACTGCATAAAAAGGCGTGATTTTAGTAATGATGACATATATTTTATACGCTGTGAAAGGCAGGCCAAGTAATTTCTTTTACAGTGAAAGATATTCTAAGGAGAAGAAAGAAGTGCAGAAAAAATTACATGTTCCTTAAATTGCAGACTTGCATAAAAAAAATTGGGCAGGTGTACTGAACTGAGCCTCACACTTGTTGATAAGGAGTATCTTTCCTACCAAAAAAGCTTTGAAAATGTAATTTATCAAGAAGATCAGCCGAATTATTTTGTGTATTATAACGCCAGTGAATTCTGAAATTCCCCTACTTTCGCTTTCATTTTTAGAGGTTCCCGCAGACAGACGCATTTTGCCGGAAAACGAATCTGACATGCCACCTCGAGATTTTAACCAAGGAAAGACAAGTTGATGTGCTTTGATTTGAGGGGTCACTCAGTACCGAACGAAAATTAGGGACATCGCTATGAGAAGAAACGTTAACATTGTCGCCTATGGGAAAACAATTAGTGGACAGTACCCAGATAGTCGAATTCAAGTCCATCACGAAATGTTAATTATTATATACATAATTACCTAACAATTCCTTATCTTTGAAATAAAATCCCCGCAAAAATATTCTGTTTCGAGAGGACATGAAAATAGAACCTCTTTTCTTCTCAATAGCGAATAGTAGTACCCAAATAAATGTTAATGTCTAAAAAAAAAAAAAGAATGAGTTTCAATACAATCATTCATGTAGGAGGCAAATATTATCAATTTAAATTGTGTCTGGTGCAAAGTTTAGAAGAAAAAAAATGGATTTGAATGAAATTCAAAATAAAATATCTAATAGTTATTTATGTACGTGTAGATATAATGTTATACATGTACACTGTTTAAAAGCATTTTCTTCTAAGAAACAAATATCTACTAGATTAAAAAAGTGCATTTTAAATCACTTTTTTTCCATTTTCAAAGTTATTTTTAAAAGAATCCCCCTGAAAGGAAAATATATCATTCCAAGCAGAGTGGTGTATGCATTTTATTTAGAATTACATGTATTTTTATTTTTGTCGAATATCATCAGTATTTTATCTAAAGTTATTTTCCTTTGTCTACCTTTAGCAGATAATGAAAAGTCATATAGATTTGTAAAACATTTCTTCAGTCAAAACAAATATTTAATATGTTCGAGGACATATTTGTTATCTGTTTTCTTTACTAAATTAAAATGAGACAATTTCTTACTTTTCGTAGAAAAACCTATAGCTTGACAAGAAAAAAAATATACAAAATGCATTTTTCTGCTTAAATAATTAATTAATTTTATTCTTACAATTGAAAAAAAAAAATTATTTGCATTTTTAATAGCCAAATATATTGAAAATAATATATGGATATTACTACATATTTGAAAGGATACATTGCCGTCTGTCAAAGTGGTTAATAATTTCGGATCCTAGCATGTTATTAATTCATAAAAATACCAAATAAAACAAAATGTACAAACTGAACTAATGATTTTAAAGTACACTAAATGCAGAAAAGTACGCTTTTAATTTGCTGTATAATAGTTTTGTAATTCCTGTTTGATTTTTCCCGGATCTCGTTAGATTAATATAGAAAGGGCTTACTAAAAAAATATAAATAAAAAAGGCTCACCTTTCTCACCCAAAAGAATGTCATCTTCGTCGTAAACTTCTGTAATTAAGTTAATGAAAATATAGTGAAAACATTGAAATCTATTCCTTGTTTCTTAAATGATACAAGATTCAAAACGATTCTATCTGTTGTCACCCTGGTAAAGTAGTTTTCACACAAAACGTTATTTTTTATGTGAATATGTATTCCCCCTGTATATGCAATGTTTTACTTTTCTGTACACCATACACGTAAGTGACCTCAGTATTGAAGCTGAAAATATACAATTATATTGAGATTGTCATTTGTGAATTCAAACTGATTAATTGAGAAATATATATACTACATATGATTGCATACATGTACAAGTTTGGCTTCTTAAAAGTTATACTAAATTGTCGTCGTTATAAGATTCAGATCAGAAAATCTCATCAATACAGAGAGAGAGAGAGAGAGAGAGAGAGAGAGAGAGAGAGAGAGAGAGAGGATGTGCAGACAATCATACTTAGGCTTACGATATTTTTCAAAATTGGTTTTAGAAATACTAACCTTGCATTTTCAGCAATTAACACTTACTGTAGAACTAAACTCAACATGTATTTAAAGGGAACTAAACTCAACATGTAACGTATTTAAAGGGAAACCGAACACGTGCTTCTTGTTTTGATTTACTTCAACATAGTCGATATTGATGTATATACTGTAAACATACGTAATAAATGCCCCTTTGTGGAAGGTTGGAAGCATAGGAAGAGAAATTTTTTTGCAAATGTGTTTAAGAATTCTCACAACTCATAACAGCAAAACTAGATTAGTAATAAAGAAGTATCCTAAGGTAGTGTAGACTGATTTAGTCTTTCCTGAGAGAGCATGCAAATAGAATCGTCTATTGTTCCCCTAAGAATCAAATAGCGGTCCTTAACTAAATGTAAATGTCCTCTTTTGAGGAAAAAAGTACTTTTCATACATTCATTTAGGCAAACAGACAAAAACAACAAAGTTCTCTATGACACAAATATAATCAATGACAATTTCCTCTGGTCAAAATGTAAGAAACATTTATTTAAACATGAATTTCATGTTCACAGGTAGATATACATTTACAATTATTTACACTGTCTCAAAACATGACATCTAAGAAGCAAATAACTATCTAAATAAAAATATATTTTAACAATTTCTTTTTTTTTTCTAAGCTAAATTGTGATGCACCCTGAAAATAAAATACACAAATCTTTGCAGAGGGCATTTTGTTAAAAATAAAAAAAAAGTTTTATGAGAGAAAATGAATTTAATCCCTCTCTTTTGCAAAAAAGCTTGAAACAAAAATCATAATCATATGCATTTGTGGTTTAATATAATGATTAACGTTTATTCTTACTATGGGAAAATCATTCAGGACCCAAATAAAGTAAGAATAAATGATGGATATTATTACGTAATTGAGAGGTTACATTGTCGTCTGTCGAAAGTAGTGGTTGGTTTTCAGATCCTTAAATTTTATTATTTCAGATAAATACATGTACCGACACAAACTAAAATGATAACTTTACTTATAAATTGAAAGCTAAAAGAGATATCATTAACATCTTTCTCTGTGCTGTATATTATACATTTATTGCATAAGAGTGAGGGAAATATGAATACTTATTCAGACTAGAAAAATCATTCCACGAGGGCTTAGCCCAAGGGGAATATGATATTTCTTTGCTGAATAAGTCTTCATGTTTCCCAAAAATTCATGCAATGAATTGTTTATTATACCTTAACAAGCAAAACTTTTGAAATAAACATAAGCTATTAAATTCGGCAACGCTCTCAAATTCACTTTTATTTCTTACGTAAAGTTACTAAAAAATCCTGCCATCAATACAGTCATTGTCATCAATTTTTGACTTAAACCAGGATATTGTGACGTCTACTATTCTCGGGAGTGTTAATTCAACGAACAAGAACTATATTGCGGGAAAATACACTTGTTGTTCCGAAGAGGTAGAATATAATGAAAAGCGGGCCGACGGCCGTGATATATGAAGTTTTACAGGCCGATCACATGACAAGCCAGAACCAATCAGATAAAACGCTGTGTAGAATATTTATAATGAGGAAATAATGATACTTTTTTTAATCCCTGCTTGATTTTTGTCTTACAGAATCTCGTTTCAATAATATTAAAAGGCTTAATAAAATATATCATTAACTAAGTTAAACAAGAGGCTCACGGGCCTTATAGGGCACCTGAGTATTGTGTAAAAACTCTCAAACAATTAAATTTGAATCGTGTTTTAAACCAGAGGCCATGAAATTCACAATTCATAATTTTAAAAAAAGGCATCATTGCTTATCATAATTATTAACTTAGCATGCCTACTCTATTTGCTTAATACCCAGAGGTAGATCAGAGTAACAAAGAGAAAATGCACTGACCCAGGGGCAAGATATTTAAACATTTTGCAGATCTTAATATGAAATAGTTGTTTAATACAAAAGAGCAGATTTAAAAACATTACTTTATTTTTAGACTATGTGCCCCCCCCCCCCCCGACCTAGGAGGCATAAAAAACTTTGCTAGATGCACCTTTCTTCATCATAAATATATATACTTGGATCATTGACATAAAACCCAGAAGCAAAGGAAAATATTTTCAAAGAATTAGGTTATTTTTATTATATAATCAATAGAGTCCCGCCCTAAGACCAGAACCCCTGATCCTAGGGCCATAAAATTCACTAATCTGGAAGAGGCACTCTTAATCATCATAACTATGTGCTTAGTTAGTTTATTTAATACCCGGAAGCAGAGAACAAGATTTTCAAGAATAAATGCATTTTCACTATGTAATCCATATAGCCCCGCCCTAACACCAGAACCCCTGACCCTGGGGCCATAAAATTCACAAATCTGGAATAAGCACTCTTGCTCATCATAATTATGTGCTTAGTTAGTTTATTTAACATCCAGAAGAAATGAAGAAGATTTTCAAATAATTAATGCATTTTCACTATATAATCAATAGAGCCCCGCCCTAACACAAGAACCCCTGACCGTGGAGCCATAAAATTCACAATTTTGAAAAACGCATTCTTGTTTATAAAAAGTATGTGCTTAGTTTGTTTATTTAATACCCAGATGCAGAGAAAGAAGATTTTCAAAGAATTACTGCATTTTTACTATATAATCTGTATAGCCCTGCCCTAACACCAGAACCCCTGACCCTGGGGCCATAAAATTCACAAATCCGGAAGAAGGCACTCTTGCTCATAATAACTATGTGCTTAGTTAGTTTATTAAGAGGCCATGCCAGTAAGCATTGAGCTTTGAATGGAAAGTCAAAAATTTTAATTTTCTTGAAATCAGTGTTTATGGATTATTTCCATCACAATTAAACAAAAAAAAAATACAAAAATACTGATTTTAACCATAACGACACTGTCGTATCCAAGGAAAAACGTTTCCTTAGTTACCAAACTAGATTTTTTACTTTCAAAACAGGCACCGTTCACGGTAGCTCAGTCGGTAGAGCGCTCGCTCCGTGATCGGGAGGTCGGGAGGTCGTGAGTTCGTACCTCGGCCGCGACTGACCCAGTCGATAAAATGGGAAGCAACTGTTCCTTCGCCATGCGCTCGGCACTTTGAAGTGAAAGTTGCGGGTCCTTCGGATGAGACCTTAAAAACCGAGGCCCCGTGTCAGCGGCAGGCGTTGGCACGATAAAGATCCCTCACTGCTCAATGGCCCTGAGTGCCGAGTAAAGGTCAAAATTTGAAGCCCTTCACCGGCATACGGTGACGTCTCCATATGAGTGAAAAATTCTCGAGAGGGACGTTAAACAATATACAATATACAATCAAAACAGGCAAATATTGCAATAAAAAGAGTATATATGCACATAAATGTTGTCAAAAGATTGTTTGTAATTTCTCAATCCTTAAAGAGGACTTAATTCTAAGTTCTTAGGTGACCAACTAAGTATGATTACATTTTTTCAGTACGTTGCTATGGTGATGGGAAGAAGAGATATGATTTGAACAAAAAAATTGTTGAATTTGCCCCACTTTTTGAAAGGCTTTTAAAAAAATGCTGTGCAACTACTTATAAACTCTTTAGTGTGATTTTGTTAGGGTTGGGTTAATTAAAGAATTAAAAAAATAAAATTGGGTAGACAATCAAAAACAATGTTGCTATGGAGATTCAAAGATATGCAAATTTAGACATTTATAGATGATTTCCTGCAAATAGTTCATGGTATTATAAGTAATTTATCCTATAAGAAACAATGTCAAATGTAACAGATTGGTGCATCTGGAATGAAAATGTGTCATAAAATACCATGACCTTCTTTTCACCTTGACCTTTGACTTCAATGTCAAATTATAAAGGACTATATATGATAAGAGCCAATTTTGGCCCCCCTAAAAATCAACATTTTAGAATGATATTGAGATATGTTTGATTGATATTTAATTTGAAGAAGAGGATATACTTGAAATATTTCCAAATATTTTTCATGTTTATATGCACTCATTGGCTGAAAATGACTTGAGAAATAATGCTATTTTTGCTATCTAACCAAAAAAGGCAAAAAAAAATACGCCTATTTGATGTTTTGTCTTATGGGAAACAGAGTGCAGTATCGAACATACATAATTTTTCTGTCACTAATTAGTATTGGATGGATACATCTTTGGTAAAAATATAAAGCTTGTTCTAGTCTGTTCTCTATACTTTCTGGAAGAAAAAATGCTTGAAAGTTGAAAATAAGCAGTTTTATACAAAATATGCTAGAATGGCGGGAAAAAGTGAACTTTATGATGTCATATTTCTGTATTAGGCGCATTTTGATCAATTTGAAAATGACCAATAAAGGTTGCATGTATAGCTGAACAAATTAAAGCTACAAATAAAGTAAAATAAAGATATTCATTTTAAGGGGCCATTTTAGGCATTTATCAGATATTGCTCTTTATTTTTTGCATCATAATTTTCAAGCTGCATGGTCCTGTTAGACAGTTCAAGAACAAAATTAGTATTTGATTAATCAAAACAAGAGGCCCTTGGGCTACATCGCTCACCTGAGCACTGTGGCTAGGAAAAAGTAGAAAATTGGTTTATTATTGAAAAGTTTTAATCCAAAAGAAGTCCCATAACCAATCATAGCATTACGATTATTGAGAAGATGATTTTTCAAGAATTTTCGTATATATATATCTATGTAAAACTTTGGTCGGTCATTTTGGCCCCACCCTACCCCGGGGTCATGATTTGAACAAACTGGAATCTACACTACCTAGGGGTGCTTCCATAAAAATATGACCAATCATGGCTTTGTTATTCTTGAGAAGAAGATTTTTAAAGAATTTTCCTATATATTTATCTGTAAAACTTTGGTAGGCCATTGTGGCCCCAAACTACCCCCGAGGGGTCATGATCTAAACAAACATGAATCTACACTATCTGAGGATGCTTCCATATAAAATGACCAATCATGGCTTTGTTATTCTTGAGAAGAAGACTTTTCAAGAATTTTCCTATATATTTCTATGTAAAACTTTGGTCAGCCATTGTGGCCCCGCCCTACCCCCGGGGGTCATGATTTGAACAAATTTGAATCTACACTACTTAGGGGTGCTTCCATATAAGTATGACCAATCATGGCTTTTCATTTCTTGAGAAGAAGATTTTTCAAGAATTTTCCTGTATATTTCTATGTAAAACTTTGGTCTGCCATTGTGGCCCCGCCCAACCCCGAGGGGTCATGATTTGAACAAATTTGAATCTACACTACCTGAGGATGATACCACATGAGTTTCAACTTTTCTGGCCTAATGGTTCTTGAGAAGAAGATTTTTTTTAAATGCCAATAATTTTTCACTAATTCATAATTATCTCCCTTGGAAAAGGGTGTGGCCCTTCATTTGCACAAACTTGAATTCCCTTTACCCAAGGATGCTTTGTGGCAAGTTTGGTTGAAATTGGCCCAGCGGTTCTTGAGAAGAAGTGGAAAATGTGAAAAGTTTACAGACAGATGGGCAGACAGACAGACTGACAGCTAGACAGACGGACAGACGAACACCGGACAAAATGTGATCAGAAAAGCTCACTTGAGCCTCAAGGTCAAACTATTCTTTATTATATATTTTATATCTAATAATTTCTTAACTAAATCTACATGGTTCTTGATATTTTGAACCCTGCTTTGAATATTTCATACATTGATACACAGTGTTTGTGATTTGTTTGACTATTCAAGAAGAGAAATTCATGTTCTACTGTTGACCAGTCACTTAATTGAGGTCCATGTTAATAATTTTAAGTGTTACGGCCTGTTGTTGAAATACATGTACTAAGTATTTGAAACATGTGCAAAGTAATTCATCATGATCAACCTTTTGTCAACACTAAATATTGATGCTTCAACATGATTAAAATACCCTTGATGTTCCCTAAGATTTTTCTGCTCTGCAGTATGCAGTATACTATATACTGTTTAAGATGATGAATTCCAAAGAACAGCAAAGTTTTAAAAAAAAAAAACAACAGAAAAGTCCATTATGAACAGTTATGACTAATTCCCCTTTAAAAGTTTCTTCTATTATATACTACTACATGTACTGAAAGCACTTACAGGAAAATGCAATGAAAAATCTATTTTATCCTCCCCCCCCCCCCCCTAGCTTTGCTTATGTCATTCATGTCAAACTAGAGTAAACTTTATTTAACAAAAATTAATTTGACCACATTGTGTTAAAACCCTAAGAGTTCAGGCTACAACAACCCCCCCCCCCCCTTCTTGTTTTTAATTTATGCCCTGCAGGGGCTGGCATATAGCGTGTGACATGTTTGTCTTTTGTCCTTCCTTCCGTCACACTTGAGTTTAGCTCAGTTCAAAGCTCAGTTTCAAAGAAACTATCCAAGATATTTTTTTACCAAACTTCCTATGCTGATACATACAGATTTATCATGTAAGCAATTCAACTGCATCAACATATTTGACCTTGTCCTTTCATTTGACCTTGACCTCGCTTCCATCAAATTGTGTTTCAATCTGTTTTAAAGAAACCATTCATAATATTTTCTGCAACTTCATATGCTGATACATACTGATGAGAGCTTTTCAACTGCATCAACATTTTTTGACCTTGGCTTTTCCTTTGACCTCACTTTTCTGAAATTAGTGTCAAACTTGATTATGCTGATACATACTGATGTAAACGATTCAACTGCATCACTATTCAAGATATTCTGATAAAATTTCACACACTACTGTGGAATCATTATTGTTCGTGGGGGACCAATGTTCGTGGCTTTCGTGGGTAACTCTGACCCACGAATTTACATCCACACGAACGTATATTACAAACATTTGTTTTAGTATTTGTTGAAATTTATTGATATCGTAAAATAACCGTTACCCCTGTTTCCGTTTGACCGCACATGAAGAGGACAATCTGCATGTGGTTAATTATTGACACAAAACGAAAATAAAACAAAAACAAAACAAAAAGATATTAAGTATCAATGACATCCATAGCTTTAAACAATAAGTAATAAAATGATAAATACAACTGTTAAATTTAAGTACTGTTTACATTATAGTCCAACACGCTCAAATGTCCCTTTGATGAGGTCAATTTTTAGTGCGATTTTGGAGTGGGTGCTAATTATCCAATTAGCATGAACTGGTTTCAGAGTAAACGTTTTAAGTCAAATTTTGCATTGTTGTCATAGTTCTCAATTAGAGATTAAAAAACAACATGTACCACTGGTGTTTTTTATAATCATAATTTACTGCGACATCACGGCTGTAATTGTCGGTGCAAGCTGCTGGTACATTTTTGTGTTCACAAGAGAGATAACTTAAATAAGAAACATGACGGGGTTATCCTTCTTTGTTTTAACTTTGGGGGAAAAAATTATATAGAACTTGTTACCAACGAAATTACATCCCCACGAACCAGGAAATTTTTGGCTACCCACGAACATTGACCCCCATGAATAAAAATGATTCCACAGTAATTAAAATTTTCATGTTGCATTACTAATATAACCTCGACAGGGTATTCATGCCCTATGAACATATTTCTAGTTTTTTGGTTGTGTTTTTTTTTTTTAAATAAAGTAAATTAAAAAATATAATTTGTCCCCTTTGCACAATCTTCATTTTCTTTTTAGGAAGGAGATTTCTTTTAAGTGTATGAATAATGCTTCAACTCCTGACAAATAATCCTTAACATGCTTAAGACAATACCTGGTAATAAATAAAATCAGATGTTCTCCCAAATCCCCCATTTTAACTTGGAAAATCCTAAAAATCAAAAATAAAATTTTAGTGGCTACTTATTCTTGAAAGTCCCACTTCCTAATAGCTTAAAAATACAAGACTTCTTTTAATATTAAAAAAAAAGCATGATATTCTGTTCTTGGAATATTTATTCATTTAAAATTTAGTTTATACAGACATGATGCTAAAAAAATGCTAAAAAATTAATACAAAGAGTCCAGGCAAGTTTAAGTTTTACCCATGATTTGGGCATTTACATGAATTAACTCTCCATATCATATTTTAAAAAATACATAACACACATAGTCCTCCATTCAATTCCTTCACATTCACTTCTGGGGATAGATGTTTTTTAGACAGCTATGTGGCAATTAATATGGAACATGGTAAAACAATTATATTTAAAACTTAAATTATTGTTCGAAACAAGACACATGTAGATTTCCTCCAGTGGCTTCTTTAGAGCAACAGGGTGTTATCTTCAACTACCTTTTGCTGTAAAAAAAAAAACAAACAAACAAATTTATGTATTAATCCTACATGTACATCCTATCTTCTGTGAAGGCTGCATAACCATTATATATGTATGCAATTCCCACTATGCTAGTCAATGTAAATAATTAGCATGAATCAGTTAGACTGACAGTAGAACAATGCAGATGAACAAGCTTCATAATATATACATGTAGGAGTTCTGGATTTTAAAGTTGAAGTGGGGTGGTTCAATTCTCAAAGACAAACATTACTTAATTCCTTCGTCATAATTTACATATGTATATTTTGACTCTTTTATAGCAAATAATATGAATTAATGAGGTCTGTTTTCCTGAAGATAGGGGGTGGGGTAGTAAGATAATTTATTGACTACTTTATCTTAAAATTTTATAAATTTTGGAATTGTACAATGTAATCCCAGTTTTTTTTAATTCATTAATTTTAATCAAACTTTTATGTACATTAACATTCATGAGCAGACAAATTGATCTATGAACTACCTAAACATTATCAATCTTGCTTCCTTTCATATAAAATTTACAGATTCCAATTTGGTTTTTTTTTTGGGGGGGGGGTGGGGGTGGGGGTGGTGTAGAATAACTTTTCTTTGTGTCATTAAGTAATATATTTCATCTAAAATATAAAGGTAAATATATAAGTTTGATGCTATTTTTCCACATTGAATTGGTATATGTACCATTCCCTACTCATTTGGCAAATTAGTCTAGATAAGTATATTTGTCAGTTTGATCCATTGATGTTATGAAAGACTATATATAATTAAAACTAAGATTTGGACATAGTTTAGGTTTTGAAACTCTGATTTATAAATGGGGGAGAAGGTGGGTTAAAATGATGTATGTGTGTATATATTAGGGACTTTAGTCTTTCCAGCAGTGTGACCTCATGACCTTTTAACAGTTTAATACACAAATAGCATAGGCATAAAATTATTTTAAATTTCATTATTAGCATTTATCTATCTTTAATTGTATTAGGAGTAATTTAACAACTACAGAATAAAACATCTGTGGTCATATAACAGGTTGCTCTTAATTACCTGTAAGGCAGTAACTTCTTTGCATCACTCAATATTTCATTTGTATCACTCATAGGATAGAAAAATTAATCTTGAGGTACCTTCCTAATCTTTACTCTTGCTTTAAATATATAAAGTTATCAAAGTTTACCTAAAAATTTACATGAAAAATATATATTTAACATACCATTATATGTTTTTGTCCAAGTACTCCAAGTTGGAAGTTTTCCATTTTCCCCCCGCATTTCCTCAATTGTTGTCTGTTCCATTCTTTCCGGTCTTCTTTACTAGAGAGCTCATGCAAGGGAGGCAATCCAATTGTTTTTCAACAGAGTTTTCCATCAATTCAATCTGATATTTTACTTTGAGTTTTAAGAGTCTACCCAATTTTATTTATTTAATATATTGAACAGAACATTCTCCTTCTACAGATATATATAGAAATTTTCAAAGCTGCACAGCATTTGCAAACCACTTAGCTCTTTATGGGATATAATACCACCGGTAAAATCTTAATAAAATTAAGCACAAATTAAATTTTACTTATAAAATAGAGAAATATAGTTCAAAGCACTTTATGACCCACGTTATAAAATTATACCTAGAGTTTTGAGGTCAAATATATGAATTATAACAGGATAGGCCAGTTCACATATTTCTCTGATAAAGTATGACAAAATACTTTGGTTGCCATGGAAACAAGAGGTCATATACCCGGGTAGATGTATTTTTTTGAAAGACTAATCATATGCATCATGTTCACAAAATTTGAGCAAGAAATAAATTTTTCCACTTTCCATGATTATATAGGGTGAAGCTCAATGCTTATTGGCATGGCCTCTTAAATACCCAGGAGCAGAGAAGAAGATTATCAAAGAAATAATGCATTTTCTTTATATAGTCAATAGAGCCCCACCCTAGAACCCCTGACCCTAGGGCCATGAATTTCACAATTTTGGTAGAGGACTGAATGCTCATTACATTCAAGTTAATAGTTTGACTGCTTGATGTCCAGGAGTAAAGAAGAAAATTTTTAAAGTTTGCAATAAGTTTAGTGGTTTTGTTCCCACCCATCAGGCCCCAGAGAGGCGGGGACCATGAAATTCACAATTTTTGTTTCCCTTTACCTATAGATGCTGTATGCCAAATTTGGTTGAAATTGGTTCGGTGGTTTGAGAGAAGAAGCTTAAAATGTTCAAATGTTAACACACGACACACGACACACGACGGACGACGACGGACGAAAACGGATAGCAATAGGTCACCTGAGTTTCTCAGGTGACCTAAAAAAGCTCACCTAGCATACGCAAAGGAATGTCTTCTTCGTGGACTTCTGTAATTGATGAAATGGAAATATAGTTAAAACTCTAAATACATTCATTGATTTTTTTTTATTTGATGATACAAAATTCAAAACGATTCAATCTACGTCAACAGGATAAAGAAGTATTCAAAAAATATTACATTTTTATATTAAAATTCTGTAGACATTTACTTCATCTGTATATGCTGATTACTACAATATCTGCAATTGACCTTACTTTTAATGGTGACATCAAAATATCATATTGACAATCAAAAGTGTATATTTAAACTGATAAATTGAGGAATAAATATTGAATATGATTGCAGGTACAAGATGATTTTTTCAATTTTATATTGTTTTTGTTTTTAAACAATCTTGGATATACGTAGCTACTATCCCTATTATTTTGAAAAGTTCTAGGAACAAGTGGTGTGCTGTTTCTTTTATCCGTGATTTGGCATATTTTTAATACGTATAATTGAGATAGACAAATTTTATTGAAAGAAGTTAATTTTACATATTTCCCTGGAATGGAGCTCGTAGTACTTTCCGGGTTAAAGAATCTGTATTAAAGAAATACAATTCAACTTTTATGATCATTTTAGCCGTACATATATTTTCAAATTTTAAACATGTCAGGTGACAAACAGCTGATGTAAGAAAAGTTGCTTTGGCCAAACTCGCAGAGAAATCATACATACAAGCATAATGCAATTGTAGAATTCCCACTAAATTAACTTAAGCCAATAAAATAATATTAACATTATATTGATTTCATATCATATTTTAAGGCGTAATTCCTACAACCTAGCCGAGAATTTTGATTATTAACAATTTATAGATATTCTTTAATGTGGCGTTACTGTAGATCTTTATCTCACTGGTCTAAAGGAACTGGATTAGAGTGAAGGATTTTTTCAGTAATTTTTCGGAGAACTTCAGTTTTATAAGCATACTTTAAAGGAAGGGTAAACTTGTTGAGTCAAAGCAAAAAAACTAGTACAATATAGATTCAAACTTTGCACAGGGGGGAGACCGGTCAACTTGGGATGCATATCTCTCCGAGGCACCAGATCGCATCTCAAGAATTTTAAGGGGCCCATGTTTTAAGTCATAGTATCATACCAGTAATTGTATTGTTTATTTAGTTCATATTATGATATCAATCACTGTTCGTTACATTGTATCTTAACCTATTACATTTAAATACTGAAGTCCATTATTGGAATTCTGCATTTTTGAGTTTCTGAGTTCTTTCATTTGATATTTTGTGCTACATCTTACATGTAATAGGAATTTATCATACACTTTTTAAATGCTAATGGTATATGATTAAGCTTTGTGTGTTTATATACAATATGTGTTAACTTGTTTCATGTATTTTATCTTTAATCGTAAAAATTAAATCGTTCTCTCTTTAGGTTACATTAATAAACTATAAATATAGAAATGGTCTATTTTTTATATTACTTCTTTTAAGATATTTTAATATTGCATAGTTTTAGGTAGATTAAATGAAAATTCTTTTATTAAATAAAACGTGATTTTATCTAATTTTTCTTTATTTCATATTACATGTACATAAAGTAGTTCTACACTCGGCACTAAATGGGCTATATCTTTAAAAATCTGCTTTTATAAGATAGTCATACATATCTGTAAAAAATAGACATAAGGAAGATTGTATGTCAGCATGTTTACTTTTCCGCTATTGCCTTTTGGAGTATAAGTATACCCCAAAATGTAAAATACTGAAATTTATCTATCCTACATTTTGTTGAATATAAATGAATTAAAGTCTTGATATACAGCTTGAATACACAAAATAACGCAGACACCTGAAAATTAACCATATATTATCAATACTTTGAGTGATTTATTATAAATATTAGCCCTTTGTTCGGCTTACGTATCAAAATTTCGCATGAGAAAATATGCTTCACATGTCAATCTCGGTCATTTAAAAAGAATAATATAATTATAGGATCAATCTTTAGATACTTGCTTTTTTGTTTTTTTATGACTAAAAACATTTAAGAAAAAGCATGAGCTTAAAACATTATATGTTTACTCATTACTTTTCATGGTATGAGCTCTACACTAAGGGGACCCCCATTTTTTTTTTCTCCCAGAAGTAATATATTACAACATTTTCCAGTGATACTGTTAAAGATTAAGTATTTGCTTGTTTTAACAAGGTTGTACATATTATTTAAAACAATAATAATACACACAAAATAGCTATTTCTTCCCAAAAAATTATCTTTACTTTAAAAAACATAAAATAAATGTACACCTTTATGTAAATTAGAGGCAATGAATCTGAACGTGATTTGCCGATTCTCTTAAACTGTATGATATTGTTACAGAAAGTAAGTATGCTGCAAGTGAATCTGACGTTTTATATACATGTACAGCATTTAAAAAAAGAAAATGTATTGTGATTGATGGGTAAGCAGGTAGAAGGTAAAAGGATATATAAGTCTTAGGTAATAATAATTTAACCATGTAATTTTTTTTAATCATTTAATTTGTCTTAGCAAGACGGTAACAATTACTTTTCTAGAGAATTATCACAATTTGCTTCAACTTGTCGCCTCGTTTCGACTTTGATACACGTAGCATATCTGTAGTTGTATATCCGTGGTCCGCGCAAACGTCATACGCAGGTATGTTAAGGTTAAAACCAAATATTCTGCTTGCCCATATGATATGACGTCATGATAAGCTATATGACGTGAAGTTTAGAGATAACAATTTCTTAAAATCGATATATAAGATTGTTTAAAGGTCGTAAAATTGAATTAAAATATGCGGAGGCATAATATAAACGGAATTTTGTCCTTTCTCGGTCTCTGTATTCATCACAGGGGTTAAATACCAAACCCATGACGTCATAACTGTTGGATATACAGTAGCAGAGTGAAAGTGAAAGGTAACGAGAATTCATGTAAACAAACACAACAAATCGGAATTTAAAAGCATTTAGTATGAATATTAAGTGTGGTTCACGTGGGAATAAAGCTTATGAATTAGATATGATATCAGACTATAATTTCTCCGTAAAATAAAAGCAGACAGGGTGATTACTTGCCGATCAGCCTTTTTTTCTGTCGTTTGAAACAAAAAAAAATGCAAAAGTTCAACACTACGCCGCATACTTTAAAACGTACATGTAGTTTTTGTTTCTATCTATATTTCTTATTTTTATTATTATTTTTTTTTTTTGGAAAGTGCTGTTAGAAACGTACGCTTTACGGGCATTGATGCATTTCTTTCGATGTTATGAACAAAATGTCATATTTGAAAAATCTTCTTCTCAAGAACAAGTGGGAAAATTTTTGATAAATGCCATTAATTATGAGAAAAAATACCAGAAAGCATCTTATGTGGTGAAATTTATTAAAAATAGTAACTATTTGATAGATGGTTGCATGACAAGCAATCGTTTTCTTACTGACAGATACGGCTACATATATATGGATAAGCTTCTTGCTTATTTGTTACACAAGATAGGAACAATATACCAAATTCTTTTCATTATATGAGATTAAGGGACAACTTTTGTAGTGGAAGTCATTATGAAAATTTACGGTTTTAAGTTATGAGGCAAAAACCTTTAAGGGCTAAAAATTCCTAATTAAAGAAATCAGTTTCTTTTTGTGGATTTTAAAGAAATATAAATGAAATTAAATGCCTGCACAATTCTTTTTCTTCATCTTTTAACGTAATATTTTAAATTTACATACTTCAAAGTTTTCCATTTAGGCAAGTTCAAGGTCACTTATTCAAAAGTTAAAAAATCAAAATTGTCGTCAATTTTGTAATGGAAATACATGGTATGTATTTGCATTTTATTGAAAGATGTATCATGCTGTCTGGAATGTCATTTAGCTCTACTCTAGTTCTTAGTGACTTCTTTTAATGTGATGCTCGGTTTTATTTCTGTATAAAATATATTGAAGCATTTTACCAACCTTTTTTATTCTTTTTCTGAATGTTTGTATATCTCATAATAATGAAAACAAGTATTCCAATGGAAAAAAAAAATATCCCCGTCACTGCAACTAATCTAAAAAAAAAACAATATATCAATTTGTTTGGTACGTGCATTGCAGATTGAAATACCTGGAAAAGATATCATATATGTTAAAGGTACTTGGACACAGATTTGAAGTTATTATTTTCTCTATAATATTACGACTAATATATTTTAATAGCATTTCACACAAAAATTAATTAAAAATCTCATCTCATATAAAAGATCAAAAGATATTAAAATTTCAAATTTTTTGGCGGGTTTCATTGACACATCCTTGCAGTTTAAATATCTTTTAAATGAAGTAAGATTTTTAATTATTTTTTTTTATTTTTTGTGGAATGCTATTAAGATTTATAAGTCGTAACATCATAGAGAAAATATTGACTTCAAATCTGTGTCCAAGAACCTTTAAGTTGATCTTACATATACACACTGGTATGCAGTTTCGAGACATCCCCGGGTACAGTAGTTACTGTTTTAAAAGTTGTCAGGGTTGTCGATGTAAGAATGGTTGACTGGCAAGGCTCATCTAAAAATGTAATACACTGAACATCATTGATCAGTAATAAAATTTTAGTTCTAAAAATAAGAGCATTGAAATTGAATCATTATTACTCACATAAGTGTGCTTCTGATGATAAAAATCTGTGAGGACATGTAGAAGACTGGCTACAATTTATACTTTCATTTATTTGAAGTTCCGTGTTGTTATAAAACACACATACGCCTGTAATAGAAATGAAACTAGTATTTATTGTAACAGGGACCGTTACAGATGTTCCCAAACGCACCCCAAATCCCTTTTTATGCCTATTTCCTGTAAGACATTTTTAAAAATGTGATAAGTATCGAAGGATTTCATCAAAGCATTATTAAAGCTACAATGATATCAACTATTTGTCATTTAACGCATTGAATGCGCAAGGACCTGCATGCACATGCAAGATGATCATGGTATGTCTATAACATTAACATATCTATGCATATCTATATATTGTGTGAATCAATCAAAAAAAAACTCTTTTAAAAATACATATTACTGTTTTTCAAAAAAATACATGTCATTTTTCGTATTTTGATAATACCATAATGTAGGAATCCATTATTCATATTCTAAATTTGATCCCGTTTTGTTGAAAACTAAGAAAGTTTAGACATTTAAAGTTTCAGCCAATCAGATTGCAGCACATGTGCATGCACATGCTTTTCATAATAATTCTTATATACCTTACTGTACACATTTATAATGTATAACCATGTTCAAAATTTCAAAGGATTTTGTCGAAAAACAAGAAAGATATTGAGACTTTGGTTTCAGCCAGTCAGAGCAAAGCACACGTGCATGCGCGTGAGATCTTGCTATTTTGACCATGTCCTATTGTCTATGCTTCTAATATATCCTTATATTATGAGTTTCAAAGCATTTCATCAAAAATTTAATTCGTTATGTCAATATCAAGTGTATTGGATATTTCTGGTGCTGCACGTGCGCGCTCTTGCAAACACACGTGCATGCACATGGCTCTATAATAATATTTATGTATCAGGCTAAAGATCTCCCTAATGTTTGACTATGTTCAAAATTACAAAGGATTTTATAAAAAAAAAAACAAAAAAGATATTGAGACGGTAGTTTCAGACAATCAGAGCGAAGCGCACTTGCATGCGCATGAGATCTTGCTATTTAGACCATGTCATCGCGTCTTTACTACGAATATATATATTTATATTTTGAGTTTCAAAGCATATAATCAAAAATTAGGAAAGTTACAGCTATATCTATTATACTGGATTTTTCTGGTGTTGCACGTGTGCGCTCTTGCAAGCATGTGAAGGCTGATGACCAGATGACCTTCGTTCCGCAAACCTACATAACATTCCTAATGACCCTATAAAGGTTTCACCTTAGTCGGATGTGTAGTTTACAAGATCACTCGCGGAAACGATTTTCCCAGGGAAAAAAATAAAAATAACTAGAGCAAAGCTCGTTTAGGAGCAACGAGTAGGTCTTCCGTCGTGTTATACCAGAATTATTTTTTTTTTAAAATAAAAATGCGTAAATACATCCAAAAATGATTGATATCCTCCAAATCCATGTTAACTTATGCAAAAATTAGCCATTTTTTGCTACTTCCGGTTTAACCTGAAGTGACGACCTTGGACAGAAAATTGAATTTTATGCTCCCAATGACAGCTGTTATCCAAAAAATTGTCAAGAACGGCAAAAATATGTATTTACGACTACTTCCGGTTTGGCCGGAAGTGACGACACTGGACGTATTTTGACAACTTCAGTAGATTTAACTTGACATTTTGAACAACTCTGCTTCTGAGGCGTATCACATATTCTCAATACTTTTTAAGACAAAAAGGAAAAACCTTCTGCCCCTGTAGGTCTTCATTTTAGAGGCCAGCCCTTTTTTGGAGATATCACTCGAAAGACCGTGTAATTCTACACTTCTTTTGTTCTTCATGCCTTAACAAAATATTCCTAGGTAAAAAGTTATAGTAGAAAAGGTGTTAAAAATTTTGAAATTCATGAAAGGACTATTTTCGGGCCATAGCGACGCAGGTAGGTTAAGGTTACAACCAAATATTCTACTTGCCTATATGTTATGACGTCATAGTAAGCTATTTGACGTGAGGTTTAGATATAATAATTTCTTAAAATCGATATCTCAGATTGATTTGAGGTCGTAAAAATGAATCAAAATATGCAGACGCATAATATAAACGGAATTTTGTCGTTCCTGGACCTCTGTAGTTATCACAGGGGATACATACCAAACCCGTGACGTCATAACTGTTGATCATGCAGTAGCAGAATGAAAGTGAAATGTAACGAGAATTGATATAAACAAACACAAGAAATCGGAGTTTAAAAGCAATTAGAATGAATATCATGTGTGATTCTTGTGGGAATAAAGCGTATGAATAAGGTATGGTAAGATAATTTTGCAATTTCTTCGTAAAATTATAGCAGGGAGGGTGTTTACTTGCCGATCAGCCTTTCCTCTGTCGTTCGTAACAAAAAAGATGCAAAAGTTCAACACTACGCCGCATACCTTGAAACTTAATTTTTGTTTCTTTCTAAAGTTCTTATTCTTTTCTTTTTGGAAAGTGCTGCTAGAATCGTATGGTTTACGGGAATTGATGCTTTTTTTAATGTTATGAACAAAATGTAAAAAATTTGGGGAAGGTTTCGTCCGAAATTGTTGAATAATTATTTCTTCAATAGGACAGTACGATTCTAGCAGCACTTTTCATGGTACAGAGATGTTTTTACATAATAATTATTACAAATTGAAACTAATTATCCCCGGGGTAGTGTTAAACTTTTCACTTTTTCATTAAGGCATATTTTATATATTATGCATATTATATTTATAGACGTCACGTGGTGACGTTGTGGTGAAGTGCTTCCTGTAGTATAAGTCTCATTGAAGTCTATAGAATGCATAATTATACCAAAAGTTTTATCCTTAACTTTTCCGATTAATAAGTGTTACATAATTATAAAAAAGTGTTAATTCGCCGAATTCTGATTCATGTGCTGCTTTAACATACCCGCGGAGCGTCGGTGCTTCGTACTTCCGGTAGTTTTGATATGCAAAAGGAACTTCTACAAAGGTTGCTCTAGCATCCCTGAAAATTTCAAATTTCTATCTTCAATAGTTTTGGAAAACATTGCCAGACAAAGTGACCCTTTAAAAATGACAAAATCGCAAAAATCTCCGAACCGGAAGTGACGTCATCAAGAAAAATATATTCCTAGATTTTTGATGTTCTAACAGTCCTGAAAGTGTCATGAAAATCGATGAAACCGTTTTCGTGAACTCGCGTGCACAAAATATGTAGGAAAAACAAATTTAAAAAAAATGTGGAAAAGAAACCTCAGAATAACAGAAAGGTCTACCGCTGTAGACGGAAGACCTTAATTATAACTGGTGTTAATTGTAACGGGGACCGTTACAGATGTTCCCCAAACAATCCCCAACTCCCTTTTTGTGCCTAATTCCTATAAGACTTTTTAAAATATGATCAGTATTGACAGATTTCATCAAAGAAATATAAAAGCTACAATGACTACTATATGTCATTTGATGCATTGTAGCTCAAGCACGTGCATGCACATCAAGATGATCATGGCATGTTGTCTAAACCATTAACATATCTAAATTATGTAAGAAAAATATACATGCTACTGTTTCTTAAGTATATTGGTCATTTTGCGTATTTTGCAAGTGCATGCATGCATGTTCGTGCATTCAATTTTGATAGTACCGTAATGTAGGAATCAAATATACCTAATCATACTCTAAATTTCATCCCTTTTTTTTTAAACTATGAAAGTTAAAGGCATTCCAAGTTTCAGCCAATCAGATTGCAGCACACATGCATGCGCATGCTTTCATGCTAATTCAGAAATATCATGCTGTATATCTTCATAGTGTATAAGCATGTTGAAAATTTCAAAGAATTCTGTCGAAAAACAAGAAAGATATTGAGACTTTGGTTTCAGCGAATCAGAGAGAAGCGCACGTGCATGCGCATAAGATCTTGCTATTTTGACCATGCCCTCTAGTCTATGCTTCTAATATATCTTTATATTATGAGTTTCAAAGCATTTCATAAAAAAATGAAAGAGTTACGTCAATATCAATTTTATTGAACATTTCTCGTATTGCACGTGCGTGGAAGCACACGTGCATGCGCATGTTTTCATGATAATTCCTATTTATCTGGGTGTAGATCTCCCTAATGTATGACTAAGTTCAAAATTTCAAAGTATTCTGTCGAAAAACAAGAAAGATATGGAGACTTTAGTTTCAGCCAATCAGAGCGAAGTGCACGTGCATGCACGTGAGATCTTGCAATTTTGACCAAGTCATTTTGTCTATACTACTTATATATCCTTATACTATGACTTTCAAAACATTTCATCAAAAAATAGAAAATTTACGGCTATATCCATTATATTATCATTTCACGTGTTGCACGTGCGTGCAAAATGACCTTCGTTCCGCAAATCTACATAACATGCCTAGTGACCCTAAAAAGGCTTAACCTTGATCAAATGTGTAGTTTACAAGATCACTCGCGGAAAAGAATTTCCCAGAATGAAGAAAAATAATAACTTGACCTTTTTTTGTCGTTCAACAAAAACGGAGGGCTTTTCGACCCCTAAAAATTCAAAAGGTTCATTTTGTTTTAAGTTCTTATGATATCAATAATGAAACATAAAAAGTCACTATATTCATCAACGGCTACTCAAAGAGACATAACTTTTTTTATGATTAATCAAAATATGCGACAAACGACTGTTTTTCAATTCACTAAAACTCCTATAAGGGGTAAAAAAGACCACATAATTCTTAAAGAGTATATAATTCTTAAATTGCCCTTCAACTCAAAACCGAAATCACTTGAAGATTAATGGGTAAATAAAAAAGTTTGAGGCTTAAAACGATCTTCTGTCCTGACCCCTAAAAACCCTTCTATTTAAAAAAAAAATTTTTTTCATTGCTTAACCATCATAAAACAATGCTAGAGTCGTTATTCATTGGAAATATCACAAGAATTGCTTGCTTCCCTTTTGAGATAATGGACATTGAATGACTTCTAATTCAAAATAAAAATCTCCATAGGCAAATTTTAAGGTATAAAATCGGAAGCACACTTCATATGCATACCAAAGTTGAAACATAGAGAGCATATAATACCCCAAGCAGATGGACAAAGGGAGATAACTTTTACGCAATTATTTTTAAAATTACTTAAAAATACATATTTTCAGTTCTCTTAAACTCCTATAAGGGGTTAAAAAGTGACCCCACGGTCCATAATTTTTAAATTGCTCTTCTTATGCTTCACTCAAAATTTGAAATCAGTTTGTAGATTGGTTGACAAATTACCGGCAAAAAACTGTTTTTCTGTACTGTCCCCTTCTGACATGCATGATTTGTTTGTACTATAGAAACTACCTAAGACAATTTTAAAAGACATATAGAACCGGAAGTACTGCTCTTATGGACATGAAACTTACATCACTAAACAATATGTAATCTTCAAAATAAATTTCCTACATTGTTTTTAAATTTTAAACTTCCATCCCCCCTTTTCCAAATTTTTGATCCGTAAAGCACAAAAATGTACCATAGGTGCAAGAACCCTAACGATAGTTTTTTTGTAGATATTACTTTGAAGTATCTATTCCTAAGTTTGGAACCAAATTGCATGTAAAATAAGGAATGTTTTAGGCTTTTGATAAAATTTAAGGTTTTGACTTATAAATACCGGAAGTGACGTTTCCGGAAGTAGAAAAACCTTACTTACGGGAGACTTTTAGTTATGCTGTATAATGGAATTGTTATAAATTACATATCTCTAACGATTTTCTTTAAACCACTGACCAAAAAGTGTTAGGTATAATAATAATAAAACAAGACGAAAACAATAGGGCTTTTCGCCTGAAAGCGAAAAACCCTAATAAGAAGAAGAAGAAACAGAGGAAAAGCAATATGTTCCCCAACTTCGTTTGGGGGATATAATAACTTTTGAGCTGGAAAAAAGACATGACATTTTTTGTTTTAAAATTAACTATTCAACTAAAATTTTGCTTGCTTTTTTGTTTCTTTGTTGTTTAACGTCCCTCTCGCGAATTTGTCACTCATTCGGAGATGCAACCACTTGCCAGTGGAGAGCTGCTAATTTTTGTACGGTCTCATCCAACGGACCGGTCTCTACGACCCATAGTGGGATTTGAACACGCAACGTATAATTAACTCCTATATATATGTCTAATATATGTTGCTATATCTGTACAATTTTATAGTGAGACTTTTTACATCCTTTTTGTGTTCCTGTGACTATAAATATGCATACATACATATATATATATATATATATATATATATATATATATATATATATATATATATATATATATATATAATAGCACTAAAAAACCAACAACACTGTATATCCTAAATGTCGGATCTATCAAGTAGATACAAGGTCACGGATGGAAATTTATATAAAGCACTAAAAATGACCAACGACACGAACAATAAAAATTGTCAAATTTTCGGGACGCCCTGTCCCTTCCTCAGGACAAAGAAAAAAGTTAAAAAGTCATAAGAACAAAGGAAAAATAGAAACAAAAACAACTAGCACTACTACTAAGCTACTAAACACTAGATATTTACATACTTAATAAATTTATTAAGTATGTAAATATCTAGTGTTTAGTAGCTTAGTAGTAGTGCTAGTTGTTTTTGTTTCTATTTTTCCTTTGTTCTTATGACTTTTTAACTTTTTTCTTTGTCCTGAGGAAGGGACAGGGCGTCCCGAAAATTTGACAATTTTTATTGTTCGTGTCGTTGGTCATTTTTAGTGCTTTATATACAGTCAAACTTGTCTTAGCGGCCACCCGAAATCAACGGCCACTCGTGATCAGCGGCCACTTTCAGTTCCCCCCGACGATTTTTACTATATATTTTAACTTGAATAAACGGCCACCTGCGTAACGCGGCCAGCGGCCACTCAAATTCCCTACCCAGACCCCTATTGACACTGTAATAGGCGGCCATTTCGTCACTTGCTGTGATTCTATTATGTCTTTTAAACTCATTCGCTTGGGTAATTATATCCCGATAGCCAATTTAACCTAGCTATTAATGCAATTAAACAAATTACTCTTAGATACACTGAACTCTGTTTGCATTTATGAAAAAAACCTGTTAGATCAATTTGTAATTATTTTTCAAGATCGCCGATTGAAAAAAAAAATTAAATACAATTGATACTTTCCTCTACCTAATGATATTCACACCTTTTGAATTTTGATTCCATGTAGAAGCCCTAATTGCTACTCTTGTGAAAACAAAGTGCTTCATGTGGCATGATTATCTCGTGAATTTCACTATCAACAGACGATCGATAGGGATTAGTCACGCTCTACTGCATATGACACCTGTGTTATGGAATGATTTTCAACTGCGTCAATACATCTCTCTGGTCAACTGGTTAATTTTATTTCTGTGTCTTATGTTACATAGAAATTCTGATAGCTTTATAAACGATAAAATTTACCAAACTTTAAAAACTTCAGCAACTAAGTTAATTGCCGATGAATTAAGGGGGGGGGTACACTGCTGACCATTTTTGAACATATGCAGGTGAAATTTTTATTGACATATTCTTAATGAGATTTCTATGCTTTATTTTATTTACCATTAAACTGTATTTTTGTGTATTTTTTTTTCTTTAGAAAAAAGGATAATAGTCAGGCACTGTATGTATTTCTTGTTTAAATAATATGTAGGAACAGAAACATGCACAAAACCTTAAAAAATTCTAATTCTTTAATAGTTTTTTGAATGAGCTTGAATTATTATATATACACATAAAGAGCCTTTGTTAAATTGACCTGTTTTATTATTTTATTAATTTAACTGTAGTGCTCAATGTTGTTTATTCATTGCCCGAATGTCTTTTTCGAGGGCAAACTGGAATAAGAGGCCACCTGTCTTAAGTGGCCAGTTTCCAGACTTCCCAAAGGTGGCCTCTTAAAACAAGTTTGACTATATATATATATATATATATATATATATATATATATATATATATATATATATATATATATATATATATATATATATATATTACCGATTGAGAATGATAGACAATTATGTTTGTGTGGTTACACGGAGCAATTATAAGTTATGATAATGGATGTTCTTTCTATTCATTTCACAAAATACATTTTCCTTCAGAAAGCGGTTGATTTTTTTTTAAATCTTAGATTACATTTTATTTTTTTCGAGGAATTTGGCTAAAATAAAGAAAATTTATAAAATTAAAAATTTTTTGGGGATACACGTCATCAAATTCAGCTAAATATTTTGTCATTCTTAAATTTAAACTTCTAAAAGAAAGAGTGGAATTTGTGACAAAAACGAAGTAAACGTAATGTTATGCTTTAAAGCACTTAATAGCCATTTGCCTACATTACTTTCTTATAAATTGGTTGCAGCATTACCAAAGTAACAAACATATTTTTGTATACATGTATTGAAGAGCTAACGCACTATACAAAAATCTTTTACATTTGTATTTTTCCTTCATTATCATCCGTACAGGACATGGGAAACCCTGAAAGATTTCGCAAAAAAAACTTTAGTTATGCACTTTACATACATGTAAGCAGGGCCTTGGTATTTTCTCAAAGATTTTTGACATTATTTGGCAACAAAGATTTATGTATCAGTAATTCTATTATACCTTTATGGATCCTCAACAGTGTTGTTTTTACAAAGATAACCATTATAAAGCTCTTGGACCTCTTGTTAGTCTAAAAATTGTTAATTTGTCTTCTTTTTCTTTGACAGGTTTAAACTTTACACTTGGTTTGTACTACAGTATATTTTTGTATGAGAGATGCGAGAATTTTTTTAGAGAAACCTTGGGGTGTATTCCAGCCCTTAGATTCTGTAAACCCTCATATCATGTACATGTACCACTTTTTAAATGAGTGAATCTTTGCTTTGAAATAATGACGTCTGAAAACGACAGACAAGTGATGATAACGTGACAAACAATCAAATGAGAGAAAGAAAGAGAAAGAGGGAATGAGATAGTAATAGAGCGAGAGAGAAATGTTTAAAAACGATAACAAAACATAAAACAAAGGATAAAAATCATGCTTTCAAAATTTGCCCTTGATGAGAAGTTTTTTTTGTTTTTTGAATTTGCTTGTTTGATTTTTATTGAATGCATTTCTTTGTGTTGACAATCGTTAATATAGAAAAAAAATGTAAATCTGTCTTCTATGTCACACACTGATCATTTAAATAAAATCGCTGATTGGGTTCCTTTAATTGTATGTTGTTTAAAACCTCAATCGAGAATTTCCACGTGTATGGATAGGTGACCGTATGTCAATAAAGTGCTCCAAATTAAGACCTGAAATCGGGACTCAGGGCCATTGGGCAGCGAGGATTTATTACTATGCCAATGCCTACTGTGACAAGAAACCTCGGTATTTAAGGTTTCATTCGAGATGCTAGTGACTTTCACTTGAAGAGTCACTACTTATATTAACATCTTGGTTCAGATGCAGTACGGTGAACGAGGTTCGAACCCTGGCCTCCAAATCACAAAGCGCCCTTCTACTAGGCCACTGTATGACTAGGTTTGATACAACCGTTTTATATATAAAAAAATATTTTCAGTCTTCAAAATGACTAGACGAATCCAAGCCTTTTTTAAAATTGAACAAATCCTGATATTAATTATAGATTACATGCTTACAACTTCCTTTTTCCTAAAATTATATAATTTATGAGGCTCAATGATTGTAGGTAGGTAAAATCATATTTCCCTCATTTTTTTAACAATTGTAATTTTAATATTTCAATCCCACTAATACAAGTTAGTTAAACCATGAAATATGACTTTGAAAAACATAAATCATGCTCATATTAAACGCCACTTCTACATAGTGGTATATTTTTCTCTAAACTAATTTATTGAATGCAATTTAAAAGAGAAAAAAGTTAGCAATTTATCTCTCTCTCTTCCATCACATATTCATTTTCATACTTACCATGAATGTATGTTTCAGCAGCACACACTTCCACCAAAGTTCCCGATAGATCAGTAGGAAGACAGTGATACTTGAATTTCGATGAATTTGTACAAGTCTGCTCTTCTGCAAGCCTATAACAAGCTTTTGTTTGTGCTCTTGTTTTGGTATTTTCTTCGCTTTTTGGACATTGTCTAACAATTGTTTCTGTCCTGGCAGACAAAGGACAGCGCTGAGCAGCCGAAATAGTAAGCTACAAAATTTCAACGATATTATTTGTGAAATAGATCGAAATCTAAACTTGATGAACTATCTCTAAGATAACGTTTAATAATCAAGCAGTCAATGTAACGAAAATTCTTATAAAGTGATACTTACATTAATGATAAGCAGGCATATTTGAACAATACATCCCGATCCCATGTCACAGTTTGAATATCACTGCATCTGGAAAAATTAATAACAGTCACAATTGCTTGAAATAAAGTCTACAAGCATACTTTTGAAATGCATTTACCCCACGAAAAATGTGGATATCTCGAGAGATTTTTTACTGTATTTGTATGTTAAACAAACCTAGATCTTTGGTTGCATTGTTCGTACATGCAAGATGTAGACCTCTAAAGACTGACCTAAATATAATATAATTTCAGAAAATTGATTTCAGGAAGTTGCAAGCGAAAAAAAAAATATGTTGATGTGACTAAAATATAAGATATTCAAATTGTCGGAGATGTTTGGATTATATTAATTAGCTATAGGTATATCTTTTAAAAATGAAAATAAGTAACATTAATTGTGGTAATTGTTTAGTAAACCAACAGTTTCCATTTTAATGTTGGGAAAGTTTCTGTGAAGAGGCTTCGTACATTTTTTTACCAACCATCCGCTATCTATGCATGTAAGTATTTTCTTAAGTGATTAGAATCCAGAACAAGAGGCCCGTGGACTTGAACCTACACTAACTAAGGATGCTTGCATATTTCTTTGACTAACTGTGGCTTTTTTGTCCTTTACATTTGAACAAACATTGTGTGGTCCCGCCCTACCCCCAGGGATCATGACTTAAACAAACTTGAATCTACACTTTGAGAATGCTTCCATATGAATATGATTTGTCATGACTTTACCATTCTTGAAAAGATTTTTTTTTTAAATTCTATATATTTCTACGTAAAACTTAGATTCTTTGTTGTGGCTCCGCCCCTACCCCTAGGGGTCATGATTTGGACAAACTTGAATCTACACTACCTAAGGTCATCATGTTTCCATATAAATATGACCATTCATGCCTTTGTTATTATTAAGAATATATTTAAAGATTTTTCTATATGTTCTATGAAAAACTTTGATCTGCCATTGTGGTCCTACCCTACCCCTGTGGGTCATGTTTTGAACAAATCTTAATCTTCGCTACCTGGAGAGGCTTCCACTTAATGTCTATTTTTCTTGAAAAAAAAAAACATTTTGAAAGAATTTCCCTATAAATTTCTAGGTAAAACTCTGATCAGCCATTGTGTTCCTACCCTATCTCCCGGGGTCATAATTTTCACAAACCGGAATCTATAACACCTGAGGATGCTTCCATATAAATATGATCATTCATGCCTTTGTTATTCTTGAGAAGACGATTTTTAAAGACGTTCCAAATATATTTCTATGTAAAATTTTAAAAAGTCATTTTGGCCCTATACAGTACCCGCATCGTTATTCTTTACAGGATACACGATACGATAGGATACACGCACGATACGATAGGATACACGCACGATACGATAGGATACACGCACGACAGGACAGGATACACGCACGATAGGATAAACGGAAAACACGATAAACGCAAAACACGATAAACGCAAAACACGATAGACCTGATAAACGGTTTTCACGATAGGATACACGCAAAACACGATAGGATTGTTATAAAATACAGAACGTTTTATGACGAAACGAATAATTTCCATTTAACATAATTTAGTTTAATTTTCGACTAATATAGATCTAAATATAAACTATTTACGTACAATTAATCAGTTTTTAATTCCTGGTAAATAATCGTATCATTAATTATGTTTCCAGATTGCCCGTCCTAACTCTAAATTACAGATAGTGTAATTACCGACGTCGGTTTGTTTTAAAAAAATAAATAGATTAATTTATAAATGCTTTGAAAATAGCGTTACAAACACAAGACATTTTGGAAAGAAAAGGCAGCAGACACTTTTAAAGCAGTCAATACAGAAGAACACGTAAGTTGATTTCACGATTTATATATAAATATTTTTTTTTTACACATTTTTTTTTTACTTGGTTTTCAATATATCAATTATAATAAGTTGTATTCAAATGTATTGAATATGAACCAGGGACGTAGCATCCGGGGGGGGCCCACTTTTTTCCCCAACATGACATGTACTACAGTAAATGTTCATTCATAGGATGGTTGGCCCCCCCACTTTATAACCATAATGATAGTATAGTGATAGGAAGGATTTTAAGGAAAAAGTTAGAAGTGATATTAAATTGGCTTTGAAAAAGGTGGCCACCCCCCCCCCCCCCCCCCCCCCCCCCACGAAATAGGATTTTCGACCTTGGGCACCTTTTCCCTTTTTTTTTTTTTTTTTTTTTTGCTTGTCAACTTTTTCAGGTAATCAAAAAAATTTTTCTCCGGCTGGCCCCCCCCCCACTTTCAAAAACGATGCTACGTGCCTGTGAACTTTATCTGTTTCTAATGGTATTACATGTAGAAATTGTTTTCCCAAAAGATACTTAATAATCAATAAAATTAAGATTTTTACGGAACTGAATTTTATTAAAATCCCAGACTAAGATGAGAGGGCCCGGGTAGCCCTGAAATGATTAAGTACCCCTGGCGATAACCACTACGTGAAAGGGTAAAAGGGGGCAGTATGTAGATGGTAAATACACAGGTGGAAGTGGCAGGTAGACAGGTAGACGGTGTACTGGTAGGAAACATTGGTGTCACCCTTCTTCAGTATGGCTTCCTGTGTTCGTATGGTACACAACTACTCTATAAGTAGAGGCGTTGTCAACTGTCTTACTTATTATAAAGAGTTCCTTTCTCGGCTTGACAAGTAAGTTTATCATGTTCATATATCTATTAGTATACATAGCGTGTTATTTTAAAAGTAAATTTTCAATCTAAACTAGGAACCAAATAAAGGTAAAAAAAAAAAATTCGACATCATTTGAATTTAATTTGGTCTAAAAGGTATGAAGCACAATAACTCATTCAGCATTTGGATAATTTTAAATTACTTAAGAAAATTTAAGTACTACATTGTCGTAGTGAAATCATAAACACCACCCAAACACCCCCCCCCCCCCTTCTCAACAAAGAAGAAGAAAAACCGACAGATTTGAACAATTAAAAAATCAATATAAATATCGTGAAGCCTTAAAAAGAGGACAAAATTTCTTATGTGTTATCATGGTGAATTAGTTTATCAATGTATATTTCAAAAATAAAACTACATGTACAAGTGGATCGAATATTTTCATGTCCAAATTCCCATTTTTTTAAAACTTAGTTTCACTTTCGGTTTACGCTACTTGTGCTTCTTTACTTGCATGACCATGAAGAGTGACAGGTTTGTCGGTTTATCAGTATTCGTTTATGTTTTTTCATTGAAAATGTTCTATTTTCAAAGTACAAAGACGTCAGTACATGTTTCTAGTTATATGAAGAGTATTCTAACTGTGTCTCGGGACAAGTCAATACCACAAGCCGGGTCGTAGGACTAGTGTAGGAGCGTTTTTTTCCCTACATGAATGTGTAATTACTGGGTACTACTAAACAGAGTACGCTAGAGTACGATAGAGTACTTTAGAGTACGCTAGAAAAATTATGTTATTTAATGCAATTAAATTGTTTATTTATGTATGCACAACTTGAAAACATTATTATAGACTTATATTGCAATATTTGTTTCAAATATTTGTTTTAGTGATATTTTGACAAGAAAACAACATCCATAATTGAACGCATCTTAAAAAGATTACAATACCCCAATTTCGATTACTATTTTGTTTCAGACTTACTTACTAAAGATTTACATCCAAATTTTATCAAATATTAAATCAATTGCATGTGTGAATATTTTACAAATTCACAATGAGACATTTCAACACGTTCAAGTTAAATTAGATCGCGATCAAACGATAAACCGTAAACTGAAATCAAAAATTGAAATAACTCCTGAAATAAAGAAAACATACAAATTTTATTTAAAATATATATTCAATATGTTAAAATAAAGTAGAAAAGTAGGCACAGAATCAATATTCAGATCCGGGGCGGAGGTGCGCATGCTCGACATGTAGACGTAAGTTTTTATCGAGAGCAAAGTGTAGTCCAAAAACCTCGAATTTAATTAATTTCAGATCTTGAAAAATGCATTGCTGATATTCAAAGATGTTTTAAAGTGTGTTGAAGTGTGTTTTAACCAAAAAAAATGCAATAGAAGCGAGGAACGAGAAGGTAAACAAAATCTGTAAACATATCTGTTTGTGAACACTAGTGAGCGATACTCATACGTTCCACTGTTACATTGTGAAATATGGCTAGTCAATTGACCCAGTCTAAAAAGAGAGCGCTCGATGATATGGACACTAACACCATTAACACCAGTACTAGTGATGAAGAAATTTCAAAGGAATGTGAAAATTTTCAGATGAGAGATGTCATGCACGGTATAACTAATATACAAAATACTCTTGCAAACCTTCTACTAAGGATTGATGGACAAGGTCGCCATCTAGACGAAGTTACCAAGGACATTAGAGGAAAACATGGCATTCAGGAGAGATTAGAAAACGTACAAGAACAGGCGAACGATACGATATATATAACCACTGAACTGCAGGAAAAACAGAAGAAGATGGAAAGAGAACTTAGCCGAATGAAAGATTACATAGTTCGACTGGAGTATTGTGTAAAGATTCAAAGTGAACAGATTCTAGAGCTAAGATCTAGAGCAATTGAAGACAATATCATTGTGAGTGGAGTAGACGAAAAGGCGCCCGAAATAAAAAATCCTGAAAACCTTGTGAAGATCATTAGTAATGTGTTTGCAGTAGAGATGGAGATACCGGCAGAGACTGTTGATAGCCTACAGATATATAAAGTGTTCCGAATGGGGGAATATACGACAAACATAGGAAATATCCTCGGCCAGTCTGTGTCCAGTTTGTAAATAAATCACATAAGGACATTGTGATGAGACACATTAAAATTCTCAAGGATAAGAAGTCCCCAATAAGAGTGTCTCAACACCAACCTGAAGAAGTCCGTGAAAAGAGGAAGCATTGATATGATGAAATATGCGGACCGTAACATAGAAACGGTGCTAAAAGGTCAGAAGCTCATTTTCACGCAGAGCAAGACGGTGTACAGGGAAAAAATTGGTAGCAGACCAATGGCCGATGAGATCATCAGTGGAGAAGAGGTAAAGATCGCGATCAGTACGGGGAAGACAACAGAAGACAATGGAAACCGGTTTGCTGCCCACGCAACGCCAGTAGATTCCTATAAACAGGTGAGACGATCGCTTGTGGAAGTTATGCGGACAGATAACACTACCAGTGCAAGTCATAACATTTATGCGTTTCGGTTCACCAGTAACGACGGCACGATACACGAGGGATCGGAAGATGACGGCGAGCACGGAGCCGGGAGAATGCTACTAAAGACACTGACTGATAATGACATAAATAACGCACTAGTGGTCGTTTCGCGGTGGTGTGGTAGTAAGATCGGTCCTAGACGGTTCACGCACATCACAGAGGTTGGGATGAGTGCGGCGAGAAATATGCCGGTTCCCGTCTGACGCTTCAAAATGTAAATTATGAAAAGTCACTAGCAAAAAATACAAACTTACAGTAAATAACTTTTTCAATTAGTTAGTATTTGTGTACTTTCATCGAATTTGACTATTACGGTAATTCTGCATAAACTAAAATATTTATTCTAGTGGTTTAGTGGTTTTCGATATGACTATATTCATGCTGCACATGATATCTGGATTAATTATAAATTATGTTTAGGTTTTGATACTTTCCGGAATTTGCAAGTGTATACGTCACTATTTTTGTGTTTTTTCAAAGACTCAATTTCCGGTATAGATATCGTACAGCATGGATCGTGTAAACTTGTAAGTTTTTGATCAATTTCTATTCTATCACTCAACTCAGAGAGGAGTATGTGTGCATAATTTCAATTTTAATACAGTGCAAAGTGCGACATTTTGATATGGATAAATTTTTGTTGTAATTACATTTCAGATATATTTCTTTAATAGAAAAAAAAACAAACATGGTAACTACAACAAATTGTAATTAGAAAAAAGGAACTGAATAGGAAAGAAATTGAGTATATAGAGTTCCTCTCAACTGAAATTAATTTTGTATATTTTTAACATTTTCATTTCAAATATAAACTTAAAGTTAGGTTTTTTGGGTCTAGTTTTGCACATTTTCAAAATGACAGCAGGTGTGTCTGAGCTTAAAAACTACTGTTCTGTAGTGTATATAGATTTTTACTTTTTTTATCAACTCTTTTTTTCTTGCTGTTGGGGAACAGTAAACTTTTTTATGCATTTGCTGTGGAATGGATGACTATCCATGTGAAAATTTCCTACAAATACTTACATTAAATTGCCAAGGTTTAGGGGACATGAATAAAAGGAGGGATGTCTTTAAAATTTTAAAAGAAAAAAAATTAAATGTTTATTTCCTTCGAGACACACACTTTGTCACAAAAGATGAAAGCATGATAAAAGCATTATGGGGATATAAGGCTTTTTTTAGTTCATACAAATCAAACTCACGGGGAGTTGCTACACTTATCAATAATAACTGTGACTTGACATTGATTAATGAATATAAAGATGACAATGGCAATTATCTTATTCTAGATGTAGTAATAGACAATCTTCCTTTTTTGTTAGTGAATATATATGGACCAAATCAGGATACACCAGCCTTCTATACAAAGATTTTAAATATGATACAAGAATATTACTCATTACAATATATGATTATAGGTGGTGACTTTAATTTAATTATGGATAAGGATTTGGATTCAATGAACTATAAAAACCTAAATAACCCTAAATCAAGAATGGAAGTATTAAAGATGATAGAGATACTAAATTTAAAAGATATTTTTCGTGAAAACAATCCAAATTTAAAAAGATTCACTTGGAGAAAGAAAAATCCAATAAAACAGGCAAGACTTGATTATTTCCTAATATCAGAATCGTTACTAAATTTGGCCCCTTATGTAAAATTTGAAAATAGTTATCGTTCAGATCACTGTCCAGTTGTAATGGGTGTTAAAACAAATGAATTTCTGAAAGGAAGAGGGTTTTGGAAATTAAATAACTCTTTATTAGCAGATAAAGAATATGTAAATTTGATAAAAGAAAAAATTAAAAATATTAAATTACAATACGCCTGTCCTATCTACAATTTTAATAACATTGACTCTATTGAAAATGATAAAATTCAATTTATGCTAAGTGATCAATTATTTCTAGATACATTATTGATGGAAATAAGAGGAAAATCAATTTCTTATTCAACTTTTAAGAAAAAGAAAATAACTGAAAAAGAATTGCAACTAGAAAAAGAAATCTTTATACTGGAACAGAATTTGTTGCAAGAACATGCTGAAGAATTAGAAAAAAAACATGAAGAATTAGAGAATATTAGAAAAATAAAATTTAAAGGCCAATGTATTAGAGCAAAAGTGAAATGGATAGAAGAGGGAGAAAAACCTTCAAAATATTTTACCAGCCTTGAGTCTAGAAACTATCAGAGTAAAGTTATACCTAAAATTGAAAAGGAAGATGGAACTATAATTACTGACCAATTTGATATTTTGAATGAAGTTAAGCTGTTCTATTGAAGTGTAATATACTCTGTTTACAAGATACTCATTTTACTATAGATATGGAGGAAGATATAAGGAATGAATGGGGATATGATGTATATTTTAGTTCTTTCTCGTCTCAGTCCAGAGGTATAGCAATTTTTTTAAATAATAATTTTGAATATAAAGTTCACAACAATGTGAAAGATAACTCAGGTAATTTTTTAGCACTTGATATTAGCCTTGGGGATGTACGTACAAGTCTTATTGCCATTTATGGTCCAAATGACGATGATCCTGGGTTTTATAATATGGTTTCAGAATCAATAGATAATATGAACAATGATCATGTTATTTTAGTTGGGGACTTTAATTTAGTTATTAACCCAGATAAGGACTATCATAACTATCTTCATACTAATAATCCGAAAGCAAGAGAAAGGCTATTAGAAGTTATTTCTGACCAAAATTTGTCAGATGTATTCAGAGAAATTCACCCAGAAAAACAAAGATATACTTGGCGCAAGCCTCATCCATTTAAACAAGCAAGGAGAATATAAGAAATCATAGATTAATGGGAAACATAGTGAGATCAAGAGCTAAATGGACAGATGAAGGAGAGAAACCTACAAACTACTTTTTGAATTTAGAAAACAGACATTATACAAATAAAATAATTCCTAAATTAATTAAAGATGAAGAAACTCTGGAAGAAATAACGGATCAAAATGAAATTTTAAAAGAAATAGAAAGTTTCTATAAGAATCTTTATAAGGCAAATGATGAAAGCAGAGACTATGATTTAAATGAAATTTGATCAGAAACAGACATTAAAAAGTTGAATGATATTCAAAGAGTCTCATTAGAAGGGGAACTCTCTTACACCGAAGCAACATCTGTTCTAATGAATATGTCAAATAATAAAAGCCCCGGCAGCGATGGCTTTACTACAGAATTTTATAAAGTTTTTTGGAACAAAATTGGACATTTTGTGGTTAGGTCCTTAAATTTTGGATACAGTAGCGGTCAATTTTCGGTAACACAGAAACAAGGTATTATCACCTGTATTCCAAAAGAGGGAAGAAGTAAATTTTCTTGAAAAATTGGAGACCAATAACACTTTTAAATGTAGCTTATAAAATAGGTTCTGGGTGTATTGCTCAAAGAATAAAAACTGTTCTCGATACAATAATTAGTTCAGATCAAACAGGCTTTATACCGGGTAGATATATTGGTGAGAATACAAGATTAATATATGATTTAATGCAATACACAGAGGAACATGACATCCCAGGGGTTTTACTGTTGATAGATTTTGAGAAAGCATTTGACACAGTGTCTTGGAAATTCATACATAAATGTCTAGATTTTTTCAATTTTGGTCCATCCATTCATTCCTGGATATCTACTTTTCAAAGTAATATAGAATCATCTGTTACACAAGCAGGATACCTCTCCGACTTTTTTAAACCTAGCCGAGGCTGTCGCCAAGGTGACCCAATCTCTCCATATTTGTTTTTATTATGTGCAGAGTTTCTTGCTCTCAAAATAAAAAATAACAAAAATATAAAAGGTATTAAGATAAATGAAATAGAATATTTAATGTCTCAGTATGCTGATGATACTGCAGTAATACTAGATGGGTCTGAAAAATCCCTGAGAGCCACTATTGAGGAATTGAATCATTTTAACGCACTCTCTGGCCTAAAAATTAATCTATCAAAAACACAATTAGTTTGGATAGGTAGCAAGAAATACTCAAATGAAAAATTATGTAATGAAATGAATTTTCATTGGACAACCAGCTTTAAAATTTTAGGCATTCATTTTGATGTTGACCTGACTAATATTCCCAAACTTAATTATGACAAAAAGCTGGTAAAAATCAAAAGTATTATTAATCAGTGGAACAAAAGGCATACCACTCCTATTGGCAGGGTTACGCTGATAAAATCTCTACTTATCTCACAAATGAACCACCTTTTTATCTCGCTACCAACACCATCAAGCAAATTTGTAAAAGATTTGAACAGTATTTTGTTTAATTTCCTATGGAAATCTAAGGTGGATAAAATTAAAAGAAAACAAATTACTCAAGACTATCCAAATGGAGGCCTGAAAATGATTGAAATTAATAACTATATCAAAGGTCTGAAATCATCATGGATTAAAAGATTACTGAACAGTCAAAATTCAAAATGGAAAACTTTATTAAATGAAACTGTAAACTTTGACAAAATGTTCAAAACTGGATCAGATTACATCAATGATATATTACACCATTTAAGAAACCCTTTTTGGAAAGATACATTTATTGCTTTTCGAGATATTCAAGATAAAATGAAGATAAAAACATGGCAAGAATTTGTAACTCAACCAATTTGGTTGAATAATAAAATTAAAATTGGAAAAAAGCCCATTTTCTATACTGAATGGTATAATAAGAATATTATATATATCAATGATCTGCTTGATGAGAATGGGAACTTTTTTGAGTTTACGAGATCTCCAGAAAAAGTTTAACATTAAAACTAATTTTCTTACATATTATGGTATACAAAATTCTATTTCAAACAGTCTAAAAAATGAGGATATTGTTAAAGAAAAAAATAACCCTAGACCAATTATACCATTTTACATAAGATTATTTTGTTCATCCAAAAAAGGTACTAAAATTATGTATGACACACTAAATACAGAGGAAAATGTCACATCTTTTTACAAATCAAAATGGGGAAGATATTTCACTTTATCTAAGTTACAATGGAAAGCAATTTTTCAGTTACCTTTTATCAGTACTAAAAGTACAAAACTACAATGGTTACAATATAGAATTAACCATCATATCTTAACTACTAATGTATTTTTGTTTAAAGTTGGGATGAAAGATAGTAAAATGTGTAATTTCTGTAATTCAGCTGAAGAAACAATTTATCATATACTGTGGGAATGTCCCTGTGTTCAAGATCTCATTAATTTATTTTTTGAATTTTGTCAGACAAGGGATATGGTTATTCCAAGGGATCCTTGTTCTTTTATTTTGGGATTAGATCTTAATTCAAGTTGTAGGAATTTGTACCAGATATTTCTAATTCTCAAATCCTATATATACAAAAAGCGGTGTCTTAATGAAAAATTATCAATTCATGGACTACTTATAGATATCAAAACTTATCTTTCAACTTTGAAGTATATAGCTACCAAAAACTGTAAACTTGAAGATTTTCATAAAGAATGGGAAATTTGGCTTTTTATAATGAGAAGGCTCTGACAATTTTGCTCGATTTTAGAATCAACAACTGTGTCTCAGATCAAATAAATGTTTATACTGACAAGGTTTTTTCCCCTTATTTGTTAATAAGCAGCTTCTCTCCTCACTCTCTCTTTCTTTTCCTTTCTTTCCTCTCAATCAGCAATCCTAAGATTTTTGCTTTATTGCACTGTATATATAAAATAATTGCTGATTTGTTGTTGCACTTTATTGTACATGCATTTGTGAAATAAATTAAAAAAAAAAAAAAAAAAAAAAAAAAAAAAGTTAAGCTGTTCTATGAAAATCTTTATAAAAGTAAAGAGAATGTAGAATCAGGAAATATCCATGAAAAATTAAAGCTATATGATGTGCCGAAATTAAACAAAAAAGAATCAGAAAGTCTCGAAGGCCCTTTGACTAATTCTGAAGTTTTGAATTATTTGAAAATTATGAAAAATGAGAAAAGCCCTGGACCAGACGGGTTCACCTGTGAATTTTTCAAATTTTTTGGCGGGATTTAGGTGCTTTCATTACAAGAGCAATAAACAACTCGTATGAATTATCACACTTTACTGAACCAAATAAATTAGGTTTAATAACTTGCCTACCAAAACCAGGAAAACAAAAACAATTCTTAAAGAACTGGTGCCCAATCAGTTTATTGAATGTGATTTATAAAATAGCCTCAGGCTGTATTGCTGAACGATTAAAAACTGTGTTGAATAAATTAATAAATAAGGACCAAACTGGCTTTTTGAAGGGAAGATTCATAGGTGAAAATATTAGACTAGTTTATGATTTAATGAATTACACAGAACAAAAACAGATTCCAGGTTTATTAATGTTAATTGACTTTGAAAAAGCTTTTGATACTATATCATGGAAGTTTATATACCAAACATTAGATTTTTTTAATTTTGGGGAATCCATTAAAAATTGGATACAAACATTTTATAATGGAATCAAATCATGTGTCATACAGAATGGAATTTCCTCTGATTACCTGTTCCCACAAAGGGGATGTAGACAGGGGGACCCAATTTCACCATATCTCTTTCTACTATGTGCTGAAGTTCTTGGGATTCTCATTCGAAATAATAAAGACATAAAAGGAATTGTAATTGATGGGGAGGAATATAAACTTTCACAATATGCCGATGATACTTCAATTATATCTGATGGATCACCACAGTCTATGGATGGTATATTAAGAGAGCTTGATTATTTTGCAATTGTATCTGGACTGAAAATTAATTTTACAAAAACAAAAATGGTGTGGATCGGTAGTAAAAAATTCTCTAAAGAAGTCTTTCATCACTCGAGATGGAAGTTAGACTGGAATAATTCTACTTTTGATCTTCTTGGTGTAAAGTTTTCTATTAATTTAGATGAAATGATTGAACTGAATTACCCCCCAAAATTAAATGAAATAAAGCGATTGATAAAACAATGGCAATTAAGAAAACTGACTCCCATTGGTAGATTAACAGTGATTAAATCCCTGATTATACCAAAGATGAACCATTTGATATTGACTATTCCAAACCCCAATAAGGAATTACTCGATGAATTTGAGAAAGACCTTTATTACTTTTTATGGGGAAGTAAAGTACATAAGGTTAAGAAGAGTGTTATAATCCAAGACTATAAAAATGGGGGGTTGAAAATGATTGATTATATGGATTTCTTATGTGCATTAAAATCAACATGGATTCGAAGACTAATCTACTCAGACACGAAATGGTTAAAACTTTTTGAATCAGAATTAGGAATGAAAATTGAATCTCTTTGGGTAAGAGGTTTAGATTTTATAGTTAAGATGTGTAATAAAATAAGCAACAAATTTGGAAAGAGGTTTTACTTAATTGGGTAAAAATCATTGACTGCAGTGGTAGTCAAAAAACAAGTAATACTCAAATTCTTCATGAACATATATGGTTTAATCCAAGAATTAAAATAAATAATTCCTCTGTATTTTTGAAAAGTTATTTTGATGCAGGCTTTGTTTTCATAAGAGATTTGTTTGACGTTGAAGGAAAATTTATAAGCCTCGAGTACCTCAATAATCTGAATGTACAAACTAATTTTGTAGAATATACCGGTTTAAAAATAGCCGTTACAAAGATATTAAAAAGTATTGATATTGAAAAAAGAGAAGAAAATGGACCTTTTATCCCAAATTCAATTTACATTTTTTATAAAAGCACAAGTGGTTGTAAAGATATGTACAATATACTCATCAAGAAGAAAAAGCAAAAAATTAAACTTAAAGCATTAGCAAAATGGGAAAATAATGGAATATCTTTTGGTGAGTTAGAATGGAACAAAATATTTGAACTACCATTTAAAGTTACAAAAGAGGCAAAATTTCAGTGGATGCAATTTCAAATCCTGCACAGGTTTATTGCAACAAATGAATACCTTTATAAACTTAAACTAATTGATTCACCTGTTTGCTCATTTTGTAAACAAGAAGTTGAAACAATTGAACATTTATTTTTTGAATGTTTCTGTGTAAAAAGAATATGGTGTCATATAGAGGAGTGGTTTATGAAAAACTTCCATTTTACTATTAATTTTGATAGAAAAGATATACTGTTTGGAAAATACAACAATAAAAACATGTATAGATTACACAATATAATAATACTTACTATTAAACAATTCATTTTTGCCAGTAGGTTTAAAAATATGCCTAAATTAAGTATAGTAATGCTAGAAAAAATAATTGTAGATAGAATACTGGTTGAAAAGGCTATTCTTTTAAGAAATTGTAAATTTTCAGAATATGAAAAGACCTGGAAAATTATTTGTGATATATGCTATAATGTTCTTCAAATTTATACTCAAATGTACCAATATGGTAAAATAGTGAAAACTGTTCCCCCACCTCACTTTGTTTTCTTTCATCACCCCTCCCCTTTGTTTACTTTTTAGGTCACCTGAGTAAACTCAGGTGACCTATTGCTATCACTTTTCGTCCGTCGTCGTTCGTCGTTCGTTGTTCGTCGTGCGTCGTGCGTTAACATTTGAACATTTTCAGCTTCTTCTCTTAAACCACTGAACCAATTTCAACCAAATTTGGCATATAGCATCTATGGGTGAAGGGGACCAAAATTGTGAATTTCATGGTCCCTGCCCCCCTGGGGCCTGGGGGGTGGGGCAAAAACCACTAAAATTAGTGCAATCTTTAAAAATCTTCTTCTTTACTCCTGGACATCAAGCAGTCAACTGTTTGCATGATTGTAATCAGCATTGAGTCCTCTACCAAAATTGTGAAATTCATGGCCCCAGGGTCATGGGTTCTAGTGCTAGGGCGGGGCCAAATAAGTATATAGTGAAAATGCATTATTTCTTTGAAAATCTTCTTCTCTGCTACTGGGTATTAAATAAACCTACTAAGTACATAGTTATGATGAGCAAGAGTGCCTCTACCAAAATTGTGAATTTTATGGCCCCAGGGTCAGGGGTTCTGGTGTAAGGGTGGGGCTCTATAGATTATATAGTGAAATTACATGAATTCTTTGAAAATCTTCTTCTCTGCTCCTGGGTATTAAATAAACTAACTAAGTGCATAGTTATGATGAGCAAGAGTGCCTCTACCAAAATTGTGAATTTTATGGCCCCAGGGTCAGGGGTTCTGGTGTAAGGGTGGGGCTCTATAGATTATATAGTGAAATTACATGAATTATTTGAAAATCTTCTTCTCTGCTCCTGGGTATTAAATAAACTAACTAAGTGCATAGTTATGATGAACAAGAGTGCCTCTACCAAAATTGTGAATTTTATGGCCCCAGGGTCAGGGGTTCTGGTGTAAGGGGGGGGGGTCTATAGATTATATAGTGAAATACATGAATTCTTTGAAAATCTTCTTCTCTGCTCCTGGGTATTAAATAAATTAAATAAGTGCATAGTTATGATGAGCAAGAGTGCCTCTACCAAAATTGTGAATTTTATGGCCCCAGGGTCAGGGGTTCTGGTGTTAGGGCAGGGCTCTATAGTTTATATAGTGAAAATACATGAATTCTTTGAAAATCTTCTTATCTGCTCCTAGGAATGAAATAAACTAATTACATAGTTATGATGAGCAAGAATACCTCTTCCAAAATTGTGAATTTTATGGCCCTAGGGTCAGGGGTTCTAGTGATAGGGCGGGCTCTATTGATTATATAGTGAAAATACATTGAATCTTTGAAAGTTTTCTTTTCTGCTCCTTGTTATTAAGCAGATGAACTACCTAATATATAGTTATGATGAGCAAGGGTACTAATCTTCCAGAATTGTGAATTTCAAGGCCCCAGGGTCAGGGGTACCATAAAGGAGGGGGGTTGTACTTATATACTGAAACTGGATGAATTGTTCGAAATATGCTCCTTGGTATTAATCAAATATTTTTGAAAAGCAAGGGCGCCTTTTCAAAAATTGTGCAATGTGTGGATCTAGGCCTAAGGGTCAGGGGTTCATGTGTGATCGGGGCATTACTGATCATGCTGAATATTACTGATTACTTGAAATGCATTTTTTGTTCCCCTACCCTGCCTATGGGTATTAAGTAAACAAACTAAGCAACTGCTAAGTGTACTGTTATGATGATCAATGGTGCCTCTTTCAAAATTGTGAATGCCATAGCATCTGGATTAAAACATGAATCAAATTCAATCACTGGAAAGTTGTTGCATAATGCTCAGGTGACCTATAAGGCCCATGGGCCTCTTGTTTGTATATAAAGCTTTCACAATGAAGATTCATAATATACATGAATGTCATATATCTTATGCAGCTTTATGAAATGAATTTGTATTTAGCATTTACCAAAGAGAATTTGTATAAGGTATATAATATAAATTATATGGAAGAAAAATTATATAGTATATGTATGTATTGAATGTAAACAAATCTATTGTACATAGTCTGTAAATGTGAAAGCAAAAAATAAATTCTATGAATTAAAAAAAAAAAAAAAAAAAAAAAAAAAGAGTATTATAACTGTGTCTCGGGACAAGTCAATACCACAAGCCAGGTCGTAGGACTAGTGTAGGAGCGTTTTTTTCCCTACATGAATGTGTAATTACTGGGTACTACTAAACAGAGTACGCTAGAGTACGATAGAGTACTTTAGAGTACGCTAGAAAAATTATGTTATTTAATGCAATTAAATTGTTTATTTATGTTTGTACAACTTGATTAAACATTATTATAACCTTATATTGCAATATTTGTTTCAAATATTTGTTTTAGTGATATTTTGACAAGAAAACAACATCCATAATTGAACGCATCTTAAAAAGATTACAATACCCCAATTTCGATTACTATTTTGTTTCAGACTTACTTACTAAAGACTTACATCCAAATTTTATCAAATATTAAATCAATTGCATGTGTGAATATTTTACAAATTCACAATGAGACATTTCAACACGTTCAAGTTAAATTAGATCGCGATCAAACGATAAACCGTAAACTGAAATCAAAAATTGAAATAACTCCTGAAATAAAGAAAACATACAAATTTTATTTAAAATATATATTCAATATGTTAAAATAAAGTAGAAAAACATACAAAAAGTAGTTTAATTGCATTAAATTATAAAATATAACTAGCATACTCTAAAGTACTCTATTGTACTAGCGTACTCTGTTTAGTAGGACCGGTAATTACTAGATATAATTTTAATATAGCAATATCTATCAATATCTACGATTATGGCATTAGCACTGATGAGCACACTCGCATCAATTTCTGTCAGATCTAGAATAATCACATGGCCAGCATTTAAACTACAGAATTAGGATCATGTTGATAGCTTAAATTATTTTCATAGCTTTATATAGTAGGACTGAAACGATACACCCCCTCCACAGTACGATACGTTTTGCAATTACTTGTCTCACAATTCAATTGATGCGATACATTTTAAACTTGTTAAAAAAGAAACTGATCATTAGGTCAAAGAAAACAAATGTATTCAGATTCCAAAAGATACGTAAAAGGTGGTGATACAAAAAGAAAATGCTTCTTTTGCTCCTGTCGATTAAAATAACACATTCTCTGTGTCAATTCTAGCCGTAGCAGCCTGCGTTAAAACTTCCTCCGTCTCAATTATCTCTCTCTAGAGTGTCAAATTGTCCAAATGGGTACAAAGCCGGTCATTTCAAGGGGTACAAATGTAATCTACCCTGATTATAAAAAGATGTATTGAATTGAAAATTGAAGTAGTGAATTGAATATTGAATAGAGAAATTATGTATTGAACAATAGAGAGCTATGTGTACGTGTACTTGTATATATTTTGACCTACACATTTTTTAGAATTTGTTGAAGATTTTTATGACGTGTAACATGTAGTAATACGTGTACACTGCAATCGGTGTCTCTGTTTCAACTATTTAGAGAGTTTTTTGTCATCAGTTAGTAAACAAAATTTGATGAAAATAAGTGCTCGTGAAAGTAAACATCCTATATGATGTATAACAATCACATTTTCACACTTAAATTGGCTAATTTTTATTATTAAAGCGACACATTTTCACTTACGTGAAGATTCCATTCTACAAGTTTTACGAACGTGTAGCAATCTTGACGTCACTAAAATTGATGATGTAATACACACAGAGTTTAGGTTATTCCCCTACTACACGTACCCGTACACATACACGTACGAAATCTCAACTTCTCTATTATCAATGTTTTGATGAATTGTTTCAGTCCTATTATATGGGTACTTTATATAGCTACTGAGGTATTCTCTTTAGTTTTAAGTGAATATCGTGGATATGGGTGAAAGCCTGTCCACTTCTTTAAGAATGTAGGCATCAGAAGCAATTTGAAAATGGGAGGAGGGGGAGGGGGGCAAAATGTAAATGGTAGCCCCCAATTTTTAATGCCTATATAATGTCTACGTTTGCAAAAAAGTGGGGGGGGGGGGGGCTAGGACCAGTCCAAAAGTAATATATCGCAGATACCTCACAGTTACAACCGCTCTTGTGGGCGAGTCAAAAAAACTCAAAATCTCGCAAGATTATTGGGGCACCAGACATTTTTTACAGTGCTTGGTAACAATATGCTGAATGATTTGAACAAATTTATGCCAAAAGTACAATGTATTGACAATGATTGAACTCCAAATTAATAATAGATTGTCAAATCAGGAAATTTTATGATATTTTATAATAAGCTAATGTACTTTCATAAATACCCTACATGTAGATATAAATTGATGACTTCTAGTCCTAGAAACGCAAAATTTGAGGTTTTTTAAAATGAATTTTAGTCATCCAAATTTTCCCAAAATGACAATAATTTTTCCCAATTTGAACGGCCTCGGCCCCAGTCCCAAAAAGTGGTGTGAGAGCCCTGGGGCCATGTTGGCCGACCAAAGTTTTACGTAGAAATATATAGGCAAAGTCTTTAAAAATCTTCTAAAGAATAACAAAGCCATGATTGGTCATTTATATGGCAATATCCTCAGGTTGTGTAGATTCATGTTTGTTCAAATGCTGACCCCCGGGGGCCACAATGGCCGACCAAAGTTTTACATAGAAATATATAGGAAAATTCATTAAATTAGAATATCAAAGCCATGATTGGTCATTCATGTATTTATAACGAAGCATTCTAGAATAGTGTAGATTCAAGTTTGTGCAAATCATACCCTCTCAACTTTAAGGAATGTTTGGGACTACTTTTGGGTTTAAACCTTTCAGTAATTTCTGCTTTTATGTCGCAACATAACTCAGGTGAGCCGTGTGACCCATGGGTTTCTTGTACCAAATTCTGTTTTGCAATACTTAGATTTTCAAAGAGAAGTTTTAACATGTTTAATATAGAAAATGGAAGTACTTAGTCTCTTCTTTATTTTGATATATGAAATGGAAAAGAGGGTGATAATTTATTAATTGATAGAAGGACAGTGTCATTTTTTGCATGAAGTGGCCAGATCTAGCTCTTCTGTATGTCATTCTGTTTTTCTCCAGTCATATGTTTATTCATTTACTTCTTTAAATTGTGTCAGCCATTATGACAATCAGGTAATATAGTTGTTGATCACCAGATCACTTCATTTTAATGCATACATATTTCATAGTCATAGGAAATGAAATGATGAATTTTATTGGTAATAAAACATTAAAATGTTTATAATGCAGCTAAAATATTATTTGTATTTATCTATCACCATGATCATGCAGTTAAACTAATTCTAAAATAGGAAGGAATGAAATCAATAAGAAGGCTTCTGACATGAAAAGGATTTATTTCTTGGTATACAAATTTCCATCTCAGTCATATATAAAATTGATTTAACAATATATTTTTGTGAGATACTTAGGCCCCCCCCTTAAAGAAGGAAGGTCAAATTTCTTTGCTGCTGCCTGTTGGTCAGTTTGTCCAACTCCGAGTGTTTACAGTTTCTGTTCATTTTCTTTGTAGAGGTTGCACATATTGTAATGATATTCAGTATACAGACTTATCATAAAAATATCTAGTCATGAGAAGCTCTGTTTTGGGTATGGTTGAGCCATTTTTGACAGAGTTATATCCCTTATACTGAGATAAATGGGATTAAATCCAATCATTTGAGGAGGGGGCATAGGCGTTCTACAAACATTTATTTCTTTTGGCATGGAATGATAGGAAGTGTAATGTCTTACCATTTTTCATCACTATTTTGACATACCCACATGTGATTTTGTTTTTTATTTACAGGAGGATGAAAGCAATCAAGACCCAGCCTTACATGAACAGACTAGAAGCAGAGTGATAGAGGTAAATTATTATTATTTCATGTATAAAGTATGCAGGGAAATTTTCACCCAAGTTTCAGTGTCACCCCTTTTCCCCTTTGCAAAGAAATCAGTATTATTTCTGAAATGGAAACATGACTCACAGAACAACACGAACAAGTTTAAAACAATGTAATTATTTTCAACTGGTGAAATAGCGGGAAAAAAAATTCCATAAATAATGCAATTATACTCTACCCTTCACATACAGTGTATTTAATTGTTTCGGTGAAGATTTAAGAGAATAAAGGCATTGTAAAATAAAAATGGAGAAGATTTAATTTGAGTGACCAAGGTTCGTCTAGATGTAATCTGGGTTGGCTAGGAATTACTAGTGGTGGGAATATACAATTAATTAAATTGAATAAACTGCAATATTATATATATATAGAGAGAGAGAGTATGTGTTTTACTACTCCACAACCTGTACCCATAAGCACTCTGTACCAGAACATGATTCCCTGATTGTATTTTAAAAACAAAAAGATTTTCCGATTCAAGTTTCTTTTCAGTTTAGTAAAATTATTAAATTTATATATTAATTATAGATCAAAGTCCATAAAAATTTGGTTTTAATCCTTCTACAAACATTGTAGTGTCTACAATCTCAAGTACCACTGGGCCAATTTTAACAAAACTTGGTACAAGGCATCCCTTTGTAAAAGGGGAACTTAAATCATTAAATTTGAAGGCCTTGACCACTTAAAAAGAAAGCCACTTGACACAAAAGCTGGAATTTATGTAGAATCATCCTGGGGTAGTGTACAGATTCAAATACAAATCATGACCCCCAGGGGCAGGACCGGGTCACTATCTTTAGGAGTTAGATTGAAAAATATTGCAAAATTCTCTACGCAGGCACCAATTGGCCATAAAAGTTGAACCCTATGTTGAAGCATTCTGAGGTAGTGTACATTTTGAATTGATTGCCGCATGACTTTCAAGGGCAGGACAGGTGCACAATATATATTACTAAGTGGATAATCTTGTAAGAAACAAAGCTACTAGATTAAGCAATGTGGTCTATAGACCTCTTGTTTTAACAAGTTGACCCTGGAGGGTTATGTGTCCCTGATTTTAGGGATAATCACCATAAATAGGATCTTGAGGTTCATTTTATGGATCTGACGTAAGCATGAAACTAGTGTCACTCATGACTTATGAATACAGTGTGTTATGATTATTGAAAATGAAATACATGTACTGCCAAACCTGTGATTTGAAAACCAGGGAAAGTGATACCAGGTTGACATCTTAGCTTGACCTGGGCAAATAAGATTAAAGTTATGAATTAATGTAGCTGTTTCTTCATTTGTTCTTATTTCCCAGGATATTACAAGTTAATCCCCAGAATTACTAGTAATTTTGTAGCTGCAGAACTGTAGCTCTCCGAAAAAATACAATATGTTGACAGACCGGAGAGCTACAGTGCAACCTATTGAAAAAACTGTATATTTATTGTGCACAGAAAAGTGCAGTCGGTTCTTAATTAATACTTTATACTAAATTTTTACCTCAATTGCAAAAGAAAAAATATATTTCAAAAGACTCCTTACTCCTCTATAACTTATGTGGTTTACATTTGTACTAAGTGCGTTGGGCCTAATCTCGAATACCAAAATGGCAGCATAAATAGGCAAACTTTTCAATGATTTCAATTTCAGGGCCAGTAGGGCTGTTGAAAACAATTTATAATGAATGTTTTATTGTGGAAACAGTGAAAAAATATGTTAGAAACACACGTTGAGCAATATTTTGATATGACACAGTTTTAAAAACATTGAGAAATAAATCGAGAAACAGAGCACTTTTTTTTTAGCAATAAATATGCAGTTTTTCAATATGTGGCACTGTAGCTCTCCCGTCTGTTAATTAATATATATTTTTTGGGAGAGCTACAGTTCTGCAGCTAGTATTTCTGGTAATTCCTAATGTCCTAATATCAGTATTTCCCACCATTTTGGCCAACCCTTGGTGTATTTACACAGAAGTACATTTATTTTATAAATTAGTCCAGAGAAATTTTTAAGTTCATAAAATTTTATAAGATTGTGTTAACATTTCAGGGTTTAAAAGGCAGGAAGGTTACAGTGTTGTACGAGGGATCAGCTGCTGGAAGAGCCTCTACTGTTGCTACCCCCCGCCGTGAGCCGTGCTACCTTAAGGAGCTTACAACAGATGAGAGCGAAGTTGTCGAACTTCAGATGGGGTACTTTAAGGACAACAAGATCTGCACCTCCTCACAAACAGAGAAAGTGGTTGTAATCCAGGATGAGACTGAGATAACAGACCTTCTGGCCAAGCAGAATGAAGCAAAGAAGAGGAAGACTGTGTCAACCCAAACAGACTCTCGTACTTCTTGTGAAGCAAGTGTGCAAACAGAATCCTATGGTGGAGAGCAGTCTTCAGTTCATGGCAAACTAGACGAGATTCTCAGTATTCTACGTGCAACTTCTGCTGACCTTTCATTAAAGACCAACAACATTGCCAATGTAAGCGACATCGTTAGATGGGTAACAGAAAACACATCGACTCCCAAGCCAGGGCTACCATCAATCACAATTGTGCCTGTGGAAGACTCCATCCTGGAAATTCCAGCACGTTACCGCCCAAGTGCAACACCTGTGATAGAAGTAATTCAGGAGGAAGAGAAAAGACCTTCACCTGTGAAAGTTCGATGTTTAACACCACTCAGATCACCACTGAGATCCTCTCCACTTGTAGCCTGCAGATCTTCACCACTTAGATCATCACCTCGCCTTGCCTGCCGCTCATCTCCTCTGAGGCGCCCTACGTCACCTCCAGCCAGCAGCTCCTCACCATCCTTACCATCGCCATCTTCAGCCCGCCACTCTTCGCCATCAAGTTCTCTGCCAGCTCGTCGTGCCTCTCCATTAACAGCAAAGAAGACTCTCTTTGCCGAGGAAAACGTTGATCATGAGGGATCAGAAGATGGTGTTTCCACAGTCCAGGAAGTAGCTCATAGAGTAAACAACAGAAAGAAGAGCAAAGACGATCAGGTTTTGACAGTGCCCTGTAGCTCAACTGCAACAATCCTCGAAATCAAAGATGTCACCGATGTAGTCCCAGGAGATTTTGAATTCAGAATACGACGGGATATCCTTGCTGATGTGAAGTCAACAGCCTGCTCCGATGGAAACTTCATGTGGATTCTGACCAGGAAGTTATTCCGAGAGGATGAACTTGTCGAGAGGAACTTCTTTGGAAGGAAAGGGAGGAAACCCATATCTCCCCGAAGGAAGAGGGCACTAACACATGCTTACATTGCGTCATGTGGAACATCCTACAAGGAATTCACCAAGGCAGTGAACAGCATCAATAACGGCATTCGATCTCTAGGACGTTGATGATTATGATGTTACTGTATTACTACTTTTAGGTTAGTCCACGAAAAGTTCCAATGTTAGAGTTCCAAAGAGGTTGTTTGTTTTAATACTACCACAATTATGTCAATGATTGAAAGTGATACTTATGATTATGCTTTGCAGAATATACTTTTGTACTTCTTGTAACATATGATCCTTTATCATGTTTATATATATGGAGTCATAAGATGTAAATACATATAAATTTACGTAATGTCATGTTTAACTATATATTTATTTATTTGAGAAAAAAAGAAGATAAAAAGTTTTATCTCATTGCAATTTTTTTTTTAATAATGTGGCAATAAAAATTAATGATATTATTGCTGGTTTGCATCATTGAGAGATTTTTTTAAAATCAGATATGAGGTAGTTCAGAGGCCTAGTTGCTATACAATATCTGTGTAGACCAATATGTATGATAGAATCCTTATCCCTAGATAGATTGCAGTCAGATGTACATGTATGCATGTAACATTCGAGATTGTTACAGTAGCTTTTTGTAGCCCCTAAAACATTGCATAGGCAGATAACAAAACTGTATAATTTGTTTGATGTACTCTGACCAACCCTATAAAATGTCCCTAGATTTTTTTTGTTGTTGTTTTATATTTAATTTTTTATTTGGTATCAAGAGAAATACAGTGTTTCATTTTTAAAGTTAAGTTTTACCATTTCTTAAGATTTCAGAATATCAGATATGCAAAGCTGTTCAGTGTTACATAAAAAGATCAGTAAATATCTAAGTTGTAGACTTCAATGACTACCATTAGTTTGTTTGAAAGAGCACCCTTAAGACTGCCACAAAAAATAAAACTGTCCTTGAGAAATATGGGTCAAAGTACATCAAATAATACAGTGTATTTTAAATGACAGCCTTACAACATTTGTAACAACAAGCTGTTGTCGACGTAACAATCATTTTTCCCACTTGGTCCTTGGTACATTACATTTTAATATTTTAAATCTTCAAACGTAAATCGGACAAATTTGATCTGTACCTGTATTGCAACATAATAAACATATTCATACAGAATTTATTTCAGTCTAAAGATATTGACCAATAAAGTTGGTAAGATTATAGAGGGAAAACAGTGCCTTATATGACTAACCCCGCAAAGGGGAATAACTGTTGTTTCTGTAAAAGTCATCTATACTGTACACTGTTCAGGGTATATGCAGGCTGGTGACTGTTAAAATGATGATTCAAGTGGCATATTGTCTTCATCTACAACCAACATCTGATGAAATCTGACCCCTTTTAAACTTGATAACAATGTACTGTATACAGGGAAATTTTCCCCCTTGGAAAAAGTGGGCAAATTTTAAATGGGGCAAATTCAAAGAATACCGTTATACCGTTAATATCTGGAACAGAATTGTGACCGGGCAATATTTAAAATGAGGCAAAACTGTTAGCAAAAGGTGAAAATAAGCCTGTATACAGTATTTACTTCCTCTGAATATGGTCTCCTTTGTACATGTATCCTCAAAATCCCATGGCCCAACTTTGATGCTGCTAAAGCAAGTCACACATACAGAGCTCTTTATTCAAGGAAACATTATAGTGATGTGCATACCAGTAATGAAATATCTTATTAGCATGATAGAGAAAAATATTGCAACAGTCGGTTTTTCTTCCATATAAGATGCTTTTTGCTTGAATTTAATATTGTGCATATATTCTCGCCTACAAGTTGATTGTTTTTTCCCCAATAATACTGAGTTGATATGGTAAATGGTGTTTTCAACAATGAAAATGTAGTACATTGATCTGCACAAATAAAGTATTTTACTTTTATATAAAAATGGTTGCTCCTTAACATGTACACAAAGTCTGAACACATTTTTACACTTCACTGATTTATTCAGTCATGGTTAAATATTCTTCAATCAGTTGTGCAATGAACAATGTAACAATTAACAAAAATAAGTTAAAAACGTACACATATGAAACAAACTCTTTGCATATTTTTTTCACTAAACACAGCACATACATATATACATTACAAAATTTTAAGTTTTCAGCCCCAATATAGAAAAGTTTATTCATTTACAATGTAGTGCCAAAAAATGGTGGTGGTGAAAAAATACATACAAATGGAATCATATACATGTATACAGTAAAACCAAATCAACTATGCACATTACAATTTTCTGTCAATTCAAAGTTATTATGTACAAAAATGTAAATTTCAATTGATAAGGCAAATCACATATCATTTAGAAGATGTCTGTACACTTAAAATTTCCAAAGATTTTAGAATTTCAAAAGAACACTTTCACTCTGGGTGGGGGGTCCTTTTCCAAAAGATCTTTAACATATGCACTGTGTACTTCAAAACCCAGATGCTTCACCGTCATTCAGTACAACATAAGGGATAACCTTGTGGATGTGGTCGATGTAGCGGCCGCACTGGGCAGGAGTCAGGGATTCCCAGAACGCCTTTATCCCTTCAACAAGCTGATCTTTGGTCCTGGGTTTGGTCTTCGTCTGGAGGTAGTATTTCATGGACGCCCACACATTCTCGATCGGGTTGAGATCTGGTGATGAGGCAGGTGTCTCCATAACGTTGTCCAGTACCCCATGGTCTTCCATCCATTTCTTTGTCGATTTCGAGTTGTGCTTGCTGTCATTGTCCTATTAATTAAAAACAAAGAAATAAAAAAAAATAATAATAATAAAATACAAGATTTGAGAGAAATATACACAAGAACATGAGTTTATGTACTTGTACATTTTCAAAACTTCTCAAAAATAAATATTACTTGTATTAAATGTTTGTACTACAGTCATTTTCAAATTAAACATTGAATTATAGCATTAATAATATACTGATTTCTTGCTACCTAAAATTGATTGGCAAAATAGTTTATTTAATGAACATGATGAAGAGTAGTCAGATTACTTACTTGGTACAACCGATATCCATCAGGAAACTTGTCTTCCACAAATGGAATCAAGTTTTCAGCCAGTATGCCCTGGTAAATGACGGAATCCATCACCCCATTGAAAACGCAAATGTTTGTTTGACCTCGGTAGGATATCCCTGCCCATACATGAACCTGAAACACAATACACTAAAATTATTTCACTGTAATACACCTTTTCCTGACATATGGAAAATGGGAAGACTTGGATCTTCAAGACAAAGTTTGCAATTTTATAAACTTGATTTTCATAATAAAGGATATAGTTACATGATATTTCCTTGACGTAAAAAACGTAAAAGTCAGAGTTCATTATCTATGGATTGACAACAATGTTTACATGTACAACAACATTCTCTTACCTTATAAGCATGCTTTGGCTTGGATTTCCTCGCACACTTTCTCTGCAGTTGAGAGCTGTCCTGATGGAAGAAAAGTCTTCCATGAGCGGACATCTCTACCGTGCTCTCATCCACAAAGATAACGTCTCTGAAGTCCTCTTTCTGGTTGAGGGCATTGAGGCACCATTTCAGTCGCACCTATGAAAAAATATGAGGTTTAAAAAATCATTCTTCAATCTTCAGGAAAGTGAATTTCATTATTTAAAGAGTTGAACTTAGCCAAAATGCTTCCAAACTTCATATTACTATTACAGCAGATAAAATAACATGAGTATACAATCTAATATTAAGATGGGAATGTAATATGGTTTACGACTAGGCCTATTTAAAAATCATAATTCATTTTCAACATCAAGTTTCAAACTTCTTCACGCAGCTTCATTTTAAAATTTGGTACACGACCATGATGACAACAGTGTAAAATTCAACACCAAATAAAATAGCTAGAAAACTGTGACTTCTTGTAGCATGATTGACTTTTAAGGACTGTGAATTTTTGCTAAATGAGGCTGTCTACTGAGTTGAATCAAGTTGAAGCATTGTAACCCAAGTGAAAAAAATCCTCAAACAAATCACTCTAAGAAATCACTAATGAATCAGTGATTTGAGGATGATTTGTAAGTGATGCAAATTCCCATGCAAATGAGCTAACAAATCACTCCTAACAAATTGTAAGGAAATCACCCTGAAATCACAACGAAATCACTTTGAATAAATCGTGTACAAATCACTTCTGTTGAACAAATCACAACCAAATCATTCCAAATAAATTGCAAACAAATCATTTCAAATAAATTGCAAACAAATCACTTCAGTTTAACAAATCACTTTCAAATCACTCCAGGTGGTTACACACTTGTGTGTAGGATGCTCATGTAACCATCCCTCAAATATTTAAAACACACATGCATGCATACCGATATTTGTTGTATATGAACAAAAAGCTTTTGGCAAGTGTATTTTAAAATATAAACTTTTACTAGGATGTGTCCTCATTAAGATGGCATCATGTATTTTAGACAGATTCCATGTTCATTCGCCCTAAAAATTGTTCGCCCAATATCCCGTTCGCCCGATTTTTCGTTCGCCCAGAGTCCGATCGCCAAATTTCTCGTTCGCACAGGGTCCGTTCGTCCAAATTTTATATAGAATATAATATAATGAATTTCTTTGTACATTTTTGGTACATTCTAAATAATATACTAGTGGGTGCGTTCACAGTTCTGCCGTTGGTTGACAAAAGTTGCCGTTGGTAAAATTTTTTACCATTGGCATGCCACTGGTACCAATGTTTTTTGCCAATGGTAGATTTTTCTGCAGACAGTCTAGAGTGTGGTTAGTGTTGGTAAATGACGTCACAGCTAGTTATCGACATGGCAACAAGTTAGAAAGACTTTGGGATCCCGGATTTACAATGATATAAACGATTTTTCCTCTAATCCTTTTTAACAAATCATGCCAAAATCACATAAAAATCATATCAAACACTTATATTCATGATTTTGAAGTATGATTTAGACATGATCCATTAAATGGATTATATAAAACTCATAGATATTTCAACTAAAGATATGTGATCCTAATGTGGTTTGTTTGTCGGATATGAGTCTGCTATGATTTTCTTGCGATTCTGGCATGTGCCAATAACCTAGAAGACAAAGAAATCTATAATTCAGTATTGCCAACGTCTCCATTGGACTCCCATTGGTAACATTGGTAAAATTGTTACATTTGTATGCCAATACCCGTTCAGTTGGTACCATTGTCAAATTATTGTACCAATGGTATATTGAAAGTTGGTACTAATGGTAGAACTGTGAACGCACCCGACTGATTGTGCATATGGGTCATACAGACTCATACTAAATACTTGTTGAATGTTGAATTTTCATCTTCCATCTTCTTATAAATCATTTTTTGAGATCAAAGGGAGATTCTTCAGAGGTAAAACCTTCAGGATCCGCTGCTCAGTTCTATATAAGGGATCTATGAACGTCTCAGTCCCTTAATTGTTTTCAAAACATAGCCCAATTCGTAAAAACAACACGGGTGTATCCCCCCAATAAACATTGATATTATAGTCATCTAATTAACCATAGTGCAAACACTAAATCATTGATAAATGCATTCGAATCAAATCAAAAATTAATTAAGACTAAATAAACATTGTTCCCGGTTTGAAGAGAAATAACCCAAGGTCGTAAAGGAAATAAAATACATGTTAATCTTTATTTCAAATAAGTTAATATATATAAGTATATATATAATATAATATATAATTATTGGGCGAAACTTTAATAGGGCGAACAAGATTTTGGGCATAGAAATTTTTGGGCGAACGGACCCTGCGCGAACGGACTCCGGCGAACAGGTAGATCGGGCGAACGAACCTGTTACCTTTTAGACATATACACATGTACTTGGCTACAAATTCAGAATATGATATAAGCATTAATTGTTGACTTTTAGAAGTTGGTAAATGTTTTCTTATCTGAAATAAATATTTGTCTAGACACTTTGAAAAAGCCAGTACTTTGCTGAAGCTTATAGCTTTACATAGATTTTGTTTTAAACATTAAATGCCACCGACTTTGTTGTTGGTAGAAGAACAATAAATTGCATGTGAACATAGGGAATATTAACTGAATCTCAAGAGGAAATGATAGCATAATACAGTTATACATACCTTAAAACTATATTCTGCATGATTATTGAAAAAAAATCAGTTTCAACAAAAGAAGAGAGGTATGAATCTAGAAAAGCACAATGTAGCTCCTTTCATTTCAATTCAAATCTGATTAATGAAAATTGGCGGTAGAGTTTCTAATACTGACCAATCAGCAAGCCAGGCGGAAGTTATGAAGTAAATCATTCTCAAATCACTCTGAAGAAGGGCCATGAGATCAACAAATCATTTACAAATCATTTTGAAGAAAGACTAAGTTAACAAATCATCTTCAAATCACTCTGAAGTTCCAGAAATCATGTTCAAATCACCTTGAAGAATGGCTAAGTTCAACAAATCATGAAGAAATCACTGTAACAATTTCCTAAGTTTAACAAATCACTCAGAAATTGTCTGAAATGGGAAAGAAATCACAAGCAAATCACCCTTTTATAACAAATTGTAAGCAAATCATAGTCATCATTTTAGTAGAAAGTGATTTAAGCATGATTTGTTAGATGAATTGCTTACAAATCACTGAAACAAATCACTTTTAAGTGATTTTAAAGCAATTTGTAGGCAATTTGTGAGTGATTTGTTTGAAAAATTTTTCACTTGGGAAATTCTTTTCACGACTTGTAATCAAGTTTAGAACAATATTATATACAGATAAATATAAAAAATAATTAGATATTCAATTTCTTGATGCTTAAAAGTAAAATATACAGGAAATCATTTTTTTTAATGTCTCTTATAACATGTTAAACGAAAAACAACAAAACAAATGGCTAAAATATGTTTTAACTTTTTAGTACTTGCTGCCTTATCACAACCGAGCATTTCATCTATACAGACAACGGAATCTTTAACTTAATCTAAAATATAACACTCAAATACAAAACACTTACCAGTTTGTTCTTATTACTGATGAGCTGACAAGTTTTGGACAAAACTGTCTTCCATCCTAATGCGGCTCGTTGTTTTCTCACCAGACTGCTGGACACACGGATTCCGAACACTTCAAACAGTTTTCTCTGGAGCATAGTTGTGGTCAGTTCGTTGTTCTTTGACAACCAAGCGTCCAGGAACTTTAAGTGCAGGGGCTTTAGTTTGGTGGCGTCTTCTTTCACGGTCCTCGGTTTCCTGGCGAGACCATTGCCGGATTTCCACCGTCTTAGAAAATTGTAGACGCCCTGTCTACTCACGATCACGTTGTGATGCCTCTGTAATCCATCTCGTATCTTCTCAACTGACATCTTGCTGTTGTACATCCTCACAATCGCTAATTTCACTGCCTCCGAAAATCGCAACCCTCTCTCTGCCCGCGCCATTTTGAACAAATCGTAAAAAAATTTAACAAAACGAAAATCGGACTCGGGATACCTCGGGTGTTTCATCTTTATGTAAGGATTATTTGCGATGAGTTCCGAAGGCACACGATAAACGCAAAACACGATACACGATAGAACCTGATAAACGATCTTCACGATAAACGGAAAACACGATAAACGCAAAACACGATAGAAAACGCAAAACCTGATAAACGGAAAACACGATACGATAGGATACGATAGGATACACGCACGATACGATAGGATACACGCACGATACGATAGGATACACGCACGATAGAGGTAGACAGACTACTCGGCCCAACGACACCTCGGCCCATGCTGGTTGACACCTCGGCCCTGACAGGTCGGCTCAAAATCATTGACACCTCGGCCCATACCGAAGACTGCTCGGCCCATGCGTTAGGAATAAAATTTAAATTTAGTTTGTTTAATTAGTTTATTATTTTTTTGTGTACTTTCTATGCAACGGTAATGTAAATGTTTACAATATAAATTTAATCACTATACGTATACTATAAATATACGATAATTTCAATATTTAAGTATTTTCTAACAAACCACAGCACAACATCAAATTACAATTAATCCGTTGATTGGGAGGTACATGTAATAAGTCTACACAGAAGTTTATGCCCTGGTCCGCAAGATTTATTGATTTGTTTATTTTTGATATACATGTATATATTTTACTGTTTATTTTTAAAAACTCATATTTTTTCAAATCAATTCAATAAAATATCAACAAAGGTTTCTTAAAGAACTTTTCATTAACATGAATAAGTCTCCCAATTATGGCTTCTCGTAATTAACTCCTCATAGTCACCACCCCATACGACACGCGCTCGAGACTCTAAAGGATGCACCGCATCTTCTTGTTTGTTTAATGATTAGCACTTATGATCAAGTTACTAATGGATTATTTTTCTTTAACTACCGTCAATTTGACGTCTTGGAAGATTGCAAATGTATCAAATTAATTTTCTTTTGCATTTCATAGATATATAACAGCATAAATAATAAAAACTATTCAATTAAAATCTTATATTTCTGTTTGGGCCGAGGTGTCTTTTATGTGAGCCGAGGTGTCTGCAAATTTGGGCCGAGCCGTCGGAGCCGAGGTGTCAATGGGCCGAGGTATCGTTGGGCCGAGGTGTCGTTGGGCCGAGCAGTCTGACATTCATGATAGAACACGATAGAAATGTAAAGAATAACGATGCGGGTACTGTACTACACCCGGGGGTCATGATTTGAAAAAAACCTAAATCTACAGTACCTAAGGATACTACCATATAAATATGATCATTCATGCCTTTGCTATTCTTGAAAAGAAGATTTTTAACTCTTTACAACTTACAGAATAACTATATAACATACATTGAATCCTCGTGTCATAGAAAGATTACTTTACCATTTCCCCGCAAGCACTTCATAGTGGGGTTCAAATTTTTCTAAAGTTTGGCGTAAATAATATTCTGAAATAATATTTTAACTAGAAAATAACTTTTCTTATTTTATGAGATTCAAGCAAGTATAAAAAAGTTAGAATTTGGCAATAAATTAAAGATTAAATGAACTTTTTAAAGAACGTGAAAATGCGTGATTGCGGGGAAACAAACTTGATTTCCCCTTTACCAAAGGATACTTTGTGTCAAGTTTGGTAGAAATTGACCCAGTGGTTCTTGAGAAGAAGATGAAAATGTGAAAAGTTAAGAACATCGACGACGACAATGACGACGACAGACAACGGACAAATTTTGATAAGAGAAACTCACTTGAGCCTTCAGCCAAGGTGAGCTTAAAAAAAATATGTTTGATTCTTTAAATATTTTTTTACAAGATCAGTACAGTTCTTCCCCAGGCCACAAGATTAGTAGTAAAATTTCATTACAAAAGGTCAAAGGCTAGATATCGTGGGCAAACGAAAGTATTTCATATAGACAGTAAGACAGCTAGACAGACAGTCAAACCTAAAATCTCACTTTCAGTAAAAGATTTGGGCAATTATAATTGGTCTGATATAGATTTAACAAGTTAAAAATGTGGCATATTATTTGCCCGAAAACTTTTTAACCGGCTTTCCATCCTCACTGATGGCCTGTGTTGCATTGAGGGCTATGCATTCAGCAAGCCCCGTAAAAAATCAAATCAACAGATTTGTCAAATGATTTGAAGAATGCATTTTACATTTCTGATAAATCTGCATTTCTGTTGTATTACATTTAGCATGAAATAACATTTGCTGAATTCAAAGAAATCTGGGTCTTTTTTTTTTTTTTTGTTTATAATTTAAAAAAAGCCTAGAAATACTTTAAAATACCTCATACCTATTTGTACTAGCATTCCAATAACAGTCTGTCAGTTTGCTTGATCGACCTTTTAGTAAGTATATTTCCCTAGTTGAATACACAGACAAATACATTGCATTTCTTTTACCTAAGTAAACAATCATTCAGTTTGTTTGGTAGGGTTGGTTTTTTACCTTCGCTGGTACATTGTACATGTATTTGTTCATCCTGTGTTTTTATTATAAAAAAAAGTGTATGTGTTTAATCCATCCAGCAAATCAAGCAAGAAATAAACAACAACGTTAAAACGTTCTCTGGGGAAAGAAGTGGTTAGTGCGTGACCAAATAATCCTTGGTAGACAGGTACTAGTACTAAGTAAACCTAGTTCATTTATAAATGAATTTTATAAAATTGTTGTTCATTACGTTGTTTATTATGTTGTTTGTTACATTTATTTACATTGATACGAATATTACAAGTAAACTGAATGAACATGTATTACTCAAACGGGCCGTCGGATTGCTATGATGTGATGCGTTGAGTTATCTTGAAAGTTCATGAATTTGTATGTCTACATTAATGTTCTTTGTTATTTGTTTACAATGAAAGAAGAATGATTGATACCGAGAATAATCTTATTATTTTATGCGATCTTTGTTAAGTCAAAAGCAATGGTATCCCCTGTTTTAGTTTAATTAACTTTAAAGATGGTAAATGCCTGCAATAATTCTTTCATCAATTTACAAGTAAGATATAATCTAAAAGGAGAAGCAAGCGAAAACATTCTTAATCGGTTACCTCCTCCCCTTTCGGCAATTTAAATTGATGATTCATGCTTAAAAGAAATAACATGTGTATAAATCCCAGATGCTTTTTTGAAAAATCAGAATAGATAGAAATCTATCGGAACATACGTATAAACATGCATGCAGAGGTTCTATCTTATAGTCCTTTCAAGAAGAGCCATAATTGGACTTTTACGAGAAGGTCAGGCTTTTACAGTTGACGGCTTACTTGTACACTAGGACAAAGTGTGGAAGCTATTTAACGATATTAATATTTAGTTCGACATTTTATTCAACAAAAATAACGACTTTTTTTAAATGCACATGAATTTGTACAAGTTGTCTTTGAAGGAAACGACAACAAACCTACCCTACACTACCGGCCCGAGTGCCCCTAACATTTCCAAGGCATTGTCAATATACATTATATTATCAGTTATGTACCCCCGTATATGACACAGGTTTAAATGTCCAAGTTAACAGTCAACTATTAAAGTCAGTGCTTCTTGTAAAAGTTAACTGATCATGACAATGAGCACATGTGACCGTTCAGTAGGGGATGCTCACTCCCCCATGCAACGTGGTCCACCCTGATGTTTCGGAGGTCCGTGTTTGCTCTGCTCTTGTTTTGTTTTATGGACTTTGAGATTGAATACTGTTCGTTATCTCCAAATCCTTCTGTTCAATGGACATACAAGTAACAGTCTTTTCTGCTTATTGGTGATGTCATATACTGACTGTATCCCAAATTTATAGGTTTATCTGTAAAGTCCCTTGTCTCTTTGTGGACTCTTTTTTATTACGTGATATGTATGAAATAAACCCTTTCACCTTCTTATGCTGCTGAGGATGAAACTTAAAAAAAAACTTTTTTTTTATAGGCCGTTTAAACGCCTTTTAACGAATCAAGGTGTTCAGTGGGCGGAGCGTTCAAGGAATGTTATTCGCAGTGTAGCTATGACGTCAAAACATTTCGGATTGCGATGTCAAAATCATACTCAAACTGTAGCAAAATGGAGACAAGGATAATTCTTTGAAATGTCAATGAAAATATTTCATTGTTTTAGGACTTGATACATTCCTTATAACACAATGTGTTAAACCACATGCTATGATGTTGATTGACACATCCTTGCACTTTCACAAATTTTAATTTTGTTCTTTATCCTTAGGAAAAGTTGCAATCTTGTTGTGTGTTAATGAAAATATTAATACTATAATCCAGAAAAATCAAAGTGGACATGATTGAAAGCAAAACAAACACTCAATTTATTGTCAGTCTGTGCAGATGTGGTGAACAGACTTTGGCTATTTAACGCACCCGGTGAATCGTAAACAAAAAACAATAACAGAGATCTTGCCCTGTTTACAAAAACTTGTTTATTTAAAAATATGTTCATTACACGAGTGTGGTCGATATGCTAAATCCTGTACACAACGGAATGACGATACTTGTAAAGGAGTTTTGCTTTTTAACATTTCTACTCTGAATAAAATTATTTTTCTGGATTTAAGCTTTAATATTTCGCATCAATACACAACAAGATTGCCAATTTTCCTAAGGATAAAGAATAAAGTTAAAATTTGTGAAAGTGCAAGGATGTGTCAATCAAACCCGCCAAAAACCTTAAAGTTTTAATAACTTTTGAATGAAATAAGATTTTTAATTAATTTTTGTGTGAAATGCTATTAAAATATATAATTCGTGATATTATATAGAAAACATTGACTTCAAATCTGTGTCTAAGTACCTTTAATGTTACTGAATATAATTAGCATGACTTACATGTGTAATAAATGAAATGTTAAAGTTTAGCGACAAAAGTGTCAATTTTAAGATAAAACCGAATCTTACACAAAATGTTAGCTTTATATTTCACAACATGTTGGTTTTAAAAGCATAATAAAATAAATATAAGAGCAGAAATGCACTTGTGCTGATTTCTGATAAGTCACTCTCAGAGTATCCCTTTGTAATTTAAAAGGGGAATCTTTATCTTAGAAATATTTCCAATGATATTCATGTATATGGTAAGCATGTACGTGTTTTTAAAACTGATTTACTTATCCTCAATGTGCTATATGTACATTTGATTTGTTTATGTCTATTAAAATGCTGCAATTTTTTGTTAATACATACAAAGTTTTGCTGAATATTTAATGAAAGTTATAGCGAATGAGGCCTTAAAGGAAGAATGGAGAGCGTTTTGAAAATATTTGTAAGGGTTACCCTTACACACAAATGAGTAAAACATGTTTTACTACGTCATGTAAATCGAAAGTAGAATTTTTCAAGTTGACTATTTTTTAAATAGAAAAGGAGATAAATGCATTATAAAGTAACTATTTTCTTATCTATTTTACTGTTACGATAATTAAAAAAATATTTCTTACCTTTAGTTGCCTTAAAGGTGCAAATCAGAACGGTAGACCACACCTGGAAATGCTTCAAGTCACACAAAGATGATTTTGTTCCGGTGTAGCTTAGACTTTAAACCCATGTTAAAATTGTCCCGATGTTTATCGGAAATGCATTTACACTGTTATAAAGTGCGTATAGTGAAAATATTGCTTTCGGACACCAGCTACTATTGGTAGCGAAGCAGTTCATGTCAACTAAGCGATAAGAAATGATACAAAGCTTCAAGCTTGCTTAAGACGTAATTATTAATGTTCAGTTTGATGTAATTTAGTGGAATTACTTATTAGTTGAAAACATGTAAGTAACAATCCAGTAAATGCTTCAGGTCACACCCGTTTAATGTATTTACTGGATGTATTTATATTTTCTTTTTACGTGTTCAACAAGATTTACACTACATTATTTGTGTTAACATTGATAAGACAGGCTTTCAATTCCAGCTTTTTTCCTTTTTCTAATTTTTTTAAAATTCATTTTCCGATATAAATCTTCAGCCCCGTGGAGTTCTGTTAAGCTGAGGTACTATGTGTTTTAATTTTATGTACAACTGTAAAGAGGGAAAGTTTTAATTCGTTTTATTTTCGCCCCTTTCCCCTCGTCGGAAGTGCGCAAATTCAAAATTTGGCGAATTCAATGTAGATAGTATAAAATATTGAACAAAAATCTTTCTGTAAGAATTTGAAACGAGGCAAGCTTGTTTGCAAATGTGAAAGGACGAAAACAACAATTTCAATAATTATATATTCTATGAAATAAATCTTGTAATCCATCGAAATCATTCGGAATAAAATAATTTTAAATTGTGCACTTTCCGACTTATCGCATATTACTTTGCAGTGAAAGCATCGAAGAAAAAGAAGAAAAAATCCATTTAATTTTATTTTTCAATAGAATAGATCAACAACACAGTATTGGCAGTCTTTGTCATGGCTTTACTTTAATAATACATGTTGAAATAAAATTTGACAAACACTATATCAAATCAGTATATCATTGCATTATGTTATATGTGTGATCTACATCGACTTTGGTTAGTTATGATGTAAAATCAACACTCAATAAAATTTTCAATCAGTCAATATTTTGAAAAATCAATACTTCAATCAAACAACACAAGAAACAACATATCAATCAACATTTTCAATCAGTCAATATGACAATCAATCAGTTCATCAATGTTTTCAAGCACTCAATGTATTCCATAAAAGTGTCAATTAAGATAAGCCCAATTACTGGCCATAGACCTGGAAGAAAACAGAATCAGTGGCAGGCTTAAGCAAAGTTCGGCCATATGTCTTCATGTATGATAAGTAGATTAATATAATACATGAAGACATCCTCTACAAGCGGACAAAAGTTTGCCCTAGTGCCATGACAGGGAGACTGTTTTTACGTACATTGCTGTAGACCTGAAAAACTGGTATTCAGTTAGAATACGGCATGTTACAGGTATGATGATAACCATTATAATCTAATGTAAGAATTGAATACATTAGACCTCCACCTACCTTTGGACTTAATGTCCTCATCAGAAACATCTTGTGAATATAAATGAGTAGCCCCACCTACTCTGAATGAGTGTGATTTGAATATAGATGTGTCTAAACCGATGAATTTCACGGCTTTGTGTAGGAGTGATGTGAACTGATATTTGGTGAGAGGTTTAGCGTTGATATGGCAGAAAAATGGGCCTTGTATTTGGGGTCGGATTGACAAAAAATTGTGTGCATGCTCAAATAAAGATGCACTTTGAGGACTGTATGTAATTTGTAATGTGGTAACCCTACGATATTGATCAGTTTTTGAACCTTTGATAAACAAAGAAATTTTTTCTTGATCAATGGTGAAGTCTTGGAAAGATAGTACTGGTGTAAAGTTACTGGTGAAAGCAAATTCACTAATACGCAGCAGTGCAAAAAATGCTAAATAAAAAAAGTTGAAAACATTGCGGCTTCATAGGTGTTTAAACAAACTCTTTGTAGAATTGTTACCATTTGATGCAACATTCGTAGGGAAATTGGGGATCTAGGTCTTTTGCTGGATTTAGCCATCGGAAGCCTTCCAACATTTTCTTAACTATAAAGGCTTTAGTGTTGTCCAACCCCCCCCCCCCCCAACCCCCCCTATAACTGGATTTTGTAACTGATATCACTTAAGTAACATCTTGCTGTGGCATGTGATACATGGTTTGTATGGAGGTATGCAATGTAATTAATAATCTGATGGACTGGTGGAGGCCAAGTCAAGGCAAACTTGTATTTAGAGCGGAAGGTTTCAAAAGAGTTAATGCCCTTTTGATATGTTGAAGCAGTATTTTTAGATACTGCTGCTTCGAGCAAACTTTCTACATGTTGTTTAAGAGAATTGTCAATGCCGGAGGTATACTGACTCGAATTTTGTCTGCCTGAGGAGCCAAGGTTCTGAATCTTTCCCACTGAAATGGAGAAATTGAATCCGCGATAGAGTTTTGATAACCTGGAATATGGATAGTTTTAATCTGAATGTTATGCCTAATGCAACGCAATATCAATGGCCTTAAAAGTGTCATGACCCTTTGAGACTTGCTTGTTTGGGAATAAAGAATATAAACCAAAGCAAAGTTGTCGGTATTTATCAATAATTTCTTTGCTGCAAAATAATCCGCCAAAACCCAAATGGCCAACAGAATCGGTACTAGATCTAAAAAGGTGATATCTCTTCGAATATCTGGGCCCTATGATTCTGGCCAGGAAATAACTGCCCAGTGATTCTGAAAAATTACACCTCCCCCGTAGGAACCGCAACTATCGGTGAAAAGGTTAAGGGACTCGTTACTTGACCAGGATAGTTCAGGGAATGGAGAGCGCCCATTGTAGCCTTTAAGAAATGTTAGCCAAACTTTAGCGTCATCCTTAACGGCTTGGGTAACCTTTATCAAAAAGTAATGTTTCTTAATGCCAATTGTTGCATTGTAAGACCTGCGATTAAATGCTCTGCTACTTGGGATGGCTTTTCCAAAAAAGTTTAGGGACCCACAGAGTGATTCCACTTCCTTGAGTGTTACGTTTTTGGATGAAAGCAGTGAGGTAAGCTTATACTGTAGTTCTATAACTTTGTTGTCAGGAATAAAGATTACCCGTTCTACTGTGTCAATCTTCAACCCTAGGAAACTTAATCTTGTACAGGGACCCTCGTTTTTTTTATCATTTATTCGGACACCTAGTTCGCCACAGGTTAGCTTAAATGTTTCAGCGAGTTGAGAACATTGTGGAGTATTTTGACTCCCCGCAAATAAGAAATCATCTAGGTAATGAATGATGTTTTGATTTCTGACTTTTTGTGCTACTAACCAGTGCAGGAATGATGAGAGTTTTTCAAATGTTGAACAAGCTATGGAACAACCAAATGGCATGCACATATCATAATAATATTTGTCTTGAATACACATACCTAATAAGGAAAAATCTGTAGGGTGGATTGGTAATAATCTAAATGCACTGGACAAATCCATCTTACAGAGTAATGCCCCTTTCCCATTTTTTTGAATCATGGAAATTGCCCGGTCGAAAGAGCTGTAGAAGACTGAACATAAAATTGGGTCAATTTGTTCATTGATACTACCGATTGGTGCTGATAGGTCTGAAATCAACCTCCATCCCCCCATCTTTTTAGGCAACACTCCAACCGGGTTGCACCTAAGGTTGGAGAAGGGGGGGGGGGTAGGGAAAGGGCCTGCCATGCGACCTAAGCTTATTTCTTTTTTAATAATTGACAATAATTCTTCCACATGTTCCTTAGCAGACTTCATGTTTTTTGGCTGTAAATAGTCTCGAGGGCCTGCATAATTCAGATGAAAACCAGATGTAAAACCATTGAGTAAAAATGGGGCATCTTGAACTTGAGGGTACAAAGCTAGGTATTTCTGCAGTACTGGGAGCTTAATTGGAGTACATGTAGAACCTAGGCGTGTTAAATCTTGTTGTGGTGACTGGTATTGCCTTGGGCGATAGGGACGAAATTCGAGCAAGATTGTTGAGCATAATTTTGCTGTCCTGCAGTTGGGCGAGTTAGATTTAATCTAGTGTTAAACTGTTGGTAGTTGGTATTAGGCCTTGAAGATTGAGTAAGTGTAGACTGGTAGGCCCAGCAGTGTATACGTGGATGGGTCTTGTTACAGTGCATGCGTGCATGTTGATAAAACACTGTGATTTGGAGCATGAGCCTTTGAGATTGTAATCAAAGCATTTAAGTGATGATTTTGGTTGTGGGGCATTGAGGCTAGGTTGGGCCTGCATGTATATTAGCCACAACTCTGCGTCGACTAAGCCAAAAGAAAGTGATGTATTTTTGGACATTTTGAGACGGAACTGTCTGTCATATTCAAGCCAATTAGCACTTGTGTTTCGGCTGTAGCCTAGGCGCACTGTGTGTATATATCTCAATATGCCCTGAATATCTGAAGGAATCCTAGCTAGGTTTATACAGTGCTGCTATCCCACAAGTTGACATGGGATAGGATCGGATAGGATTCAGGATTGAGGATTCACGATATAGAAACATATAGAAGTTAATCCAATCCTATCCTATCCTATCCTATCCTGTATCCTACAGCCAATCAGATTCGAGCAAAGGTTTATTCATATTTCAGAATAAATTACAAAAACGAAATAGGTATAAAATGTTTACAAAAGAAATATTTATATATTTTTTAAAAGAAAATATAACATTTTTTTCTCTAAACACATATTTACATTATAAACTTCGAGTAACACGGCGTACGATCTAACCGTGAACGATCACCGGAAGAATTGGGAACGTAAACAACGAAGAGTCCAGGCATCGAAAGACCGTATTTCTTCAGCTTGTTTGGATGATTTAACCGATTCTTACTTGTGTAAAAGTGTATTAACATGTTTTTCTGTTAAATATGCTCTGTTTGTTTGGATAATTCCACAGGAACCGTCAGCAGCGGACTTGAATAGATGATGTGCGATATCATGTAAGTATACTTCACACTGTACACAGTGCATGTGTGCATTTTTATACATATTTATCACTTTAAACAATTTTCTCACGTCTTAAAATATAAACATTTTATTTTATTTATTTATATAAACAAAAATCGGATGCGGGAAAAAGAAGTAGTGTAGACAGAAGCGCGGGGGGGGGGGGGGGGGGGCTGTAATATTTACAAATTCTCTTATATGATTCAATCAGCTATCAATGAGCTCTAAGACTAAAACAATCATATGTATTATGCCTAAATCATGTTGTTACTCTTATCATTTCCCTAATAAGGTCAGAAAATAGTTGTTTTTTTTATTTCTGTGTAATGAATGTAAAATCATCATGACCATTTCTAATGCTTCTGCTTAAATGTTTAATGAGCCCACTAAGCAGTGCAAATACATATTGTACATGTATGTTTGATGTATTGTGAGTTATGAAACATAAGTTAATCTTGTCATTTTAATCATTACAGAAAATGGATTGTCTACACTCATGCGTCATCGCAGTACCAGGATTTCAACCTAAAAAGTATGTATGGTTTTATTTTTATCATGTATTTTTACATGGTCATTTAAATACATAAACATCATCATCTGAGTTGACGCGACATGTCTGCAGTTACTCGGAACAAGTGATTTTCTTCTTTCAAAAATATTTAGAGTAAAACTAAAAGAAATGTTGAATTTTTCTGGTGATCATGTTATAGTATCATAGATTTTCATATTCAAATTTCAAGTCCAAAAAAAAAAAAAAACCAAGAAAAAACATTAAATAGATAAATACCAGCAGAAATAGAGAAAAGTCACTAAAACAAATGTATTCATACTTGTTAGCAAGTTGACAAGATAAAGTGAATTAAAATCTACAAGTAAATTATGTTGAATAAGATTTTTTTTCTTTTATATGACTGAGGTTGCAGTATAAGATTTTATTTTTAATGATTTCTATATGCATTACTTTTGGGAGAGAAAAAGGTGAAATTAAAACCAATTATACATGAAATGAGAAAGATAGTCACAATCAAAAACATTTTAAACATGTTAAATTTGTATGAAATGTGTATGACAAAATTTACAATCACCATGTCTATAATTTCATTTTATGTTGTTTTTTTTTCTTCAGGAAACCCTGCACATTTACAGCTGTACAGAATGCAGTTCATGCCATATGCTGTAAGAGTAAATGATAAAAGATGTTCAAACCAGTGTCACGGAGTTCTTAGTCTGAAATCATGGTGCTTTTATTAAGGAGATCATTGTGTTTTCTGTGCATTGTTGACATTTGAAGAACTGTTTGGTTTATGACCATCTCTCTGACATTAACTCTGACATTTGAATTTTAATTTGAGCGACGGTTAAGAAAGCCAAACTATATGCATGTGAAACATTATACAAGTGTAATAAAAACATTGATAAATTTTAATTTAAACAAATTTCATGTACATGTATCTGTGATCTTAGCAGGATTCACGATAGGATAGGATAGAACTGTCAACTTATAGGATAGCAGCACTGTACTAGCGAATATTAAAAAGGCATCAACCCAACTTTGCATTGTAATGATTTTGGTTGTTTTGGTTTTTGGTTCGATGACCAATTGCCCTTCAACAATTGATAATTTATATGTATCTTGATTATCTTTTTCTGAAATAATAATTTTTGCCAAATCAATAAATTGCTTTGACCAAATTTTTTCTTTGATGGCCTGGGGGACATGAACCCCAAGCTCATCTGTAATACTAATTAAAGGGTTTTCACCTGATGTCAAGGATTGCTCCGTTGTAATATCCCCTATAGAAAGTGGATTAGGGGTTGCCACTGAGGATTCGGAGTTCTTGCTAGCTGAATGTGGGACTTCAGGAGGTTGTGGGAGTTCGGGAGGATTAAGGGTTGCCACCGATGAATTAGCAGTCTGGGTGGCTGGCTGTGACACCTGGGTTGCCGTGATCACGGGGGCCGTGTAGCAACCTCTAATGATAAAACGCCGCTTAATGATAGAAATAGCATTACGCGTTGCTATTGCAACGCTTAATGCCATAAATTATTGCATTAATAGCTGACATCATCAACCGCTAATGCTAAATCGCCGCTTAATGACAGAATTATATCATAAAGCGTCACAAATGCAGTGCAACATCGACGCTTAATGAAACAAGCAAATATCGACATATTCGACGCTTAATGATACACACTGGTGTATCATTAACCGTTGCAGTTACAACCCTTAATGATGTAAAATTTAGAAATCGCTTGTTATATCAAAGAGAAACACACATCCACCTTTCTTTAAAATTGACATATCACTTGTCAAAATATTTATATATACTCTTGTGCTATATGAATTGTTATTATTGAAGTTTTACTGTGTTTTCTATCTAGTCAAGGGAACGTCGTTAAGCCCCGGATGTTAAAGAGACAGATAGTTAGATAGTAAGAAGAAAAAGATACAGACAAAGGGATAAATAAAATGATATCCAAGTCCTTTTAAAAAAACAATTTTTTTACTGAAAATACAGAAGCAAACAAGCAATCAAATTCCTTTTAATTTGATAGAATGATTTAAATACTCATCCTAAAATATATAGAATATATTTAAATATTCCAAACTTTTTATTTTAGATTTGATACAGCTTACACTGGCTGCGACGTTATTGTTGGCAACTTACACGAACGATCACGTTACACGAACGATCCCGCACGATTAATGCACGATTAAACCTGTTACACGAACGATCCTTCACGCACACGATTCTACACGTTACACGATCTTACACGATTGTTAACGAAAACGCGCGATTCTTCACTCAAAATCGTTCAAAATATTTAGGAATCGATATTTTCAAAACGAAATACGGCTTAATACTAATTTAAGGTTTGAAAGAATTATCAATATTATTTCATAGACTTTGAAATAAACCCGGAAATGGCTATTTCTGTAACTAGATACATGTAAGACTTAATATCTTAGATTATAAATAATTATTTCAGTAATTATCCGACCTAAGAAAATGGATTTCTTTCGTTCTAGCAGAAGATGCACATGTATGTGGGCCGTATAATTTGATAGAATTGGATTTCATGATATGCAGAAAGGGGGATACGATTATAAAAAGAGGGGCATCATGGAATGACTTAAATTACAAATTATTCCGTATGTTTCCATTGATTCAATGTTTGTGAATCTCTAAAAAATGAACATAAGGGTTATATAAGAAATATGAATCTTTGGTATCTTGTCCAAATGGCTGGTAAGGTATCCTTATTTTTTGCGAGGAATCTTGTTTAAGTACCTACTATTCAATGACAATCTCTTAAGAAAAATTATATATTTTTGAGGAACGTGTCGTCTGACCTTTACATTAAACCAGAAATCTCTGTCAAGACTGTAGCCCAACTGGTTTGTACTTATAACAAAGGATGAGAAAAGAAGCAATTACCATCAGACCAAAACTGTAGAAGGAGTAGCGCTTTAAAGGAATTTCACAGAAATTACTATTTTTACTAGTAATGGCAACCTTGTTCATTAAAATCAAAAACTGATGTACTATTTTATGTATCTAAGTGTAGTCTACTTGTGTGCCAAGTTATATCGAAATCAGACAAAAATTGTAGGACAAGTAGTGTTTCAAAGAAATTTCATAGAAAATTTTATTTTTAGTAAACATGGCAACACTGTTCATCGAAATCAAAAACCGATTAAATATCCTATGTATCTTATTGTAGTATATTTGTGTGCCAAGTTATATTGAAATCAGACAAAACTGTAGTAGGAGTAGCGTTTAAAAAAATGTTTACAGACAGACGGACAGCTAGACGGACGGGCGCATTACTATCGCAAAAGCTCTTCAATAGTCTCTGACCAGTAGAGCTAAAAGTTACTGTTTCCAATAATGCGATCCCTACTTTTACTTCAAAAGATGTTTTTTTTTTATTTTTGCACAGAAAGATACTAACATATATGGCGTATAAGATCATATTACCAAATTGACATGGGTAATTTAAATAAAATGGATATATGCTAATCCGAATATCCTCTATTTTTCCTAAATTTTTAGGATTTATTAGTTATTTCTATTATGCTTCCTATACATGTGTTTAAATTTTTCCAATTTTCACATATAGTAAAGTTGGAACATAAAGGTACAAAATGATACAAAAACTAACCGTTTTGATCGTTTACTAAGACTTTTTACGGATTTTTGGCTCAAATCTGTACTTGGATTTGAAGCATTTAAAAGCAAACTCAATGTTCTAAAATAATTTTGAGTGGCAGAAAAGAAGATATTTAAATTTCATACGCCACCATTAAGCCAAAAATATAGTCCCTGCTAGTTTTCAAACGCAGTTTACCATTTCTATTTCAAGTTGTATAATTGTGTATAATTGTGATGAAGAAAGAAAAATATGGTCTTTTAAACCTCTTACATCTAAATATATGACATATCAACAAATATACTTTGAATATTCCATCTAGTAAGAAACCAGAGAAGAATCCTTCGTAAGTTAAATACTAGTATTTCTTTATTGTTTTTGGGAAGATTGGGGATTTTTTATTCTCAATTTAAGGCCTTCCTCTATACTTGGAAAATTTTCCCACAGACGTGCTTTATATGCAAATTACGTTTCTTTTTAGCATCTAAATTACAAGTGGTACCCAGGGTCTTAAAGTAACTATTTCCAATCAAAGTATTGTTTTTTTATAACAATAAAAAATGAAAATAAAATAAATGTCATTGCAATAAAAAATCTAGCTCGTGCTTATTTTTGCCAACTAGACAGCTCACTGAAAGACTTCTGTGTTTCTTTCGTTCCTTGTATTTGTGCTACTTTTTAGCTCACCTGAGCCGAAGGCTAAAGTGAGCTTTTCTGATCAAAATTTGTCCGTTGTCTGTCGTCGTCGTCGTCGTTGTCGTCGTTAACTTTTCATATATTTATCTTCTTCTCAAGAACCACTGGGCCAATTTCAACTAAACTTGGCACAAAGTATCCTTGGTTCAAGGGGATTCAAGTTTGTTCAAATGAAGGGCCAAGCCCTCATCCAAGGAGAGATATTTATGAATTAATGAAAAATTAATAGTATTTTTAAAAAATCTTCTTCTCAAGAACCACTGGGCTAGGAAAGATGAAACTCATGTGGAATCATCCTCAGGTAGTGTAAATTCAAGTTTATTCAAATCATGATCCCGGGGCTAGGGTGGGGCCAAAATGGCTAACCAAAGTTTTACATAGGAATATATAGGAAAAATCTTTAAAAATCTTCTTCTCAAGAACCACTGGGCCAGGAAAGATGAAACTCATGTGGAATTATCCTCAGGTAGTGTAGATTCAAGTTTCTTCAAATCATGACCCCCTGGCTAGATTGGGAGCAAAATGGCCGACCAAAGTTTTACATAGGAATATATAGGAAAAATCTTTAAAAAAATCTTCTTCTCAAGAACCACTGGGCCAGGAAAAATGAAACTCATGTGGAATCATCCTCAGGTAGTGTAGATTCAAGTTTGTTCAAATCATGACCTACGGGGCTAGGGTGGGGCCAAAATGGCTAACCAAAGTTTTACATAGAAATATATAGGAAAAAAATTTTAAAATCTTCTTCTCAAGAACCACTGGGCCAGGAAAGATGAAACTTATGTGAAATCATCCTCAGTTAGTGTAGATTCAAGCATTTTTAAATCATAAACCCTGGGGCTAGGGTGGGCCCAAAATGGCTGACCAAAGTTTTACATAGGGATATAGAGGGACACCTTTTAAAATCTTCTTTTCAAGTACTTCAAAGCCATAATTAGTGATATTTTTCTATTTATATGGAAACATCCAGATGTAGTGTAGATTCTACTTTTTTCAAATCATGACACCCAGGGGTGTTAACCCCCCCCCCCCCCCAGTAAACTTTCAGTTTTTATCTGATATGTGCTTTTTCCTAGTCGATGTGCGCAGGTAAGCGATGAGGCCCCTGGGCCTCTTGTTATGTATAGAATCAGATGAGCTATTGACCATGTGGAATCGATTTAACATCTAATTATGTAGCGCCAAGAATACCATATGCCTTAAATACCAAGAGTCCAAGGATATCAAAGTTTTGTACTTTATGTTTAGAATAATTAGAAACAATAATGTCTTATATTATTCAAAAGTTGTTAATTCTATTCCTAACCAGAAAGATTTCAATCTGTCTTCACTGCAATTGTCAGTAAAGAATGATCTATTTCGGTATACATGTACCATTATACTCGCCTGTTAGTCGTTTCTGCTTAATATAAGTCTGAAATTTAGACAGTTTTTTTTTCACTTATGGCTGATGTTAGATAGCGGACATGTCCCTAACAAAAAAAAATACTATAGAAAACTTCATAGTTTACTATAGTTTAATATAATTAACTAGAGAAGCAAAGTGAAAACTTTGGAACTTTGATTTGCTAAAGTGAAAACTTTGGAAAGTCGCTAACCACTGTCAAAATGTACGATCCTCTCCCAATCTGGCCGCAGTTGCATGAGACAAGATTATTTTGTAGCTCATTAAAGTCTTCACCAATGCAAGTAAAGCATAGTCGGACCTTTCATGCTACCTTTCAATACCCATTTGCAGTGAACGAAATACTTCTGATGAATACCAGTATTAATAGAGAGGGTCTCTCTTGTACCGAAAAAAGAACTATATTCATTTAAATCTATTTCATTTTAATATTAGTCAGATGTAAACTTAGTCTTATATATCGAAAGAAAAAAAAATATACTACAAATGAAATATGCGTGATTTAGAATTAAAAAAAAATACAGCTTCTTCAACCTCAGTCAATATGTATATTGTATTTTGATAAATACTAGAATTCAAAATTGATTCTAAAATAATCATGCTTCAGTGATGTATTCAAGTAACACGGCTCACTATGAAAGCATAAATGAACCGTTTTCTCAACACAATATATATTATTCTATGTATTACATGTACTTGTATTCTTTGTTATTATCCTTAAACATAAGTTGTCAATATTGATGTCTCTCTTTTTCGGAATTTGGAGAAACGAAGCAATAGTGAAAACCTCGATATGTATATCTGAAACGTTAACAGTGATATGTGTAAAGTGGTATCAAATCTAAAACATATATATATTTCAGGTTGACTATTCAAATCATTGTATAAATTTAAAAGGAATTTAATTGCTTGTTTGCCTCTCTATTTTCAGTTTAGAAATGGTTCTTTTAAAGGATTTGAATATCATTTTATTTATCTCTTTGTTTGTATCTCTTTCTTCCAGCTATCTCTTAAACATCCGTGGCTTAAAGACGTTCCCTTGACTAAATAGAAAACACAATAAAACTTCATTAATTACTATTTATATACATGTAGCAAAAGGGCGTATATAAATATTTTTACAAGTGATATCTCATTGTTCAGGAAAGGTGAATGTGTGTTTCTCTTAGATATTACGAGCGATTTCTAAATTTTATATCACTAAGGGTTGCAGCTGCAACGGTTAATGATACATCAGTGTGTATCATTAAGCGTCGAATATGTCGATATTTGCTTGTTTCATTAAGCGTCGATGTTGCACTGCATTTGTGACGCTTAATGATATAATTCTATCATAAAGCGGCGATTTAGCATTAGCTGTTGATTATGTCAGCTATTAATGCAATAATTTTTGGCATTAAGCGTTGCAATTGCAACGCTTAATGCTATTTCTATCATTAAGCGACGTTTTATCATTAGAGGTTGCTACAGGGCCGTGACTGCAATGGACCTTTCAACTGGGGTCCTGACAGGCCTAGCATAGGGTGACTTGGATTTTCTTTTGCTACACCGCAACATTCCCTAGGAATTCGTAAGACTAATACATTCACTGTTATAATATGCATGGTAGCCTAAGGCTAGCTAAGCGGGCCTGCACGGGCCCGACAAATCTTAATGTTGGGTACTATCATAAAATTATGAAGTGCAGTCTTTATTGTGTTTCAAAATCATTTTAATCCATTATAATCGTTAATTCTTATTCTTAAACAGAAATACCTTAGGTTTTCTTAAAAATTCAAACAAACCATGCAACAATGATGGCGGCAAATGCCGAGAGGATGATGGTGGAGCTGAAATCGGTTACCAATTTTACAAGCCTAAATGACGTCAACCAAATCAAAATAAATGGAAGTAAGTACGTACCGTAGCTTTGATGATCTAAATACTTTACCAAAATTATAGGATGGCTAATAAAGTTTGAAGGATTCCTTCGATGGTGGTTAGTCTGAATTTTGTTGAGAAGAATTTCCAGAAAGAATTTGCAATTGGCGCGAGCGTAGTATATATGCTGGTATTAACAGGGGATGGCGTCAAAGTTTAATGTTTGTGAAGGGTAGTGTCAAAAGTAAGTGATGTTTAAATGTTGCAAGAGTTATGCCTCTTTATCTATGTTACAAAAGGTGATCTACTCATTTCTATAATACAACTTAACTCATATTGAGTTAAGTTGGATTAATATTCAATATGATTTGAAAAAAAAAATAGATTTGTTATTTTTTTTTTATTATTTTTTTTTCTTTAAAATTTAGCATTGTTATCCGTATAACTATTGAAATTGAAACAGCAATGTTTTAAAGGTAAAATTTGCTTATATCTGAATTTTATTCTATAAAAAACTAACGTAAAATTTAAGACATGTTTAATCATAAAATGTTAAATAGGACGACAGTTTCAGTTTAATAGGTGTAAATGACGTTTATGCATTATTCCGAAGATCCATGTACTCGTTCCTTTTTTTTAAATTGAAGGTTATCTATACATATGTCTTTTAAACCAATACCAAAGCCGTCCTAACAAAAAACTCATATTCTATTGATTTTTTAACCAACAAATTGAGAAAGTTAAATCAGTGAGGATTGAAAGTTTTTTTTTCTGATTATAATTGATTTATTTCCCTGTTTTTATTTTTATTCTATAAAACTGGAAGTTGAATGACATTTTACAACCGAAAAAAGGAAACAAAACGTTGAAATAAAGCCTAATGGGAAGTGGAGTTTGAACGTCATATTTTATTTAGATATCAGCTGTGTACCAATTGTACAACAATATGAAATAGGAAAACATCTGGAACTAAATTTCTACATTCAATGTTTTATCTGTAACATCTGCTCAATATTTAAATATTGTACAGCAAAAAGAAAATATGATTATCCAACAAAACATTTGGATAAAAGTGATGATTTCAAGAGCAAAGTCACTTAGGACCTTAGCCCTGGCGATTCTTGAAAAACCAAAAAAGCTCTGTTTAGGTTGACAACGCAGTATTTATCACATCGACTGTGGCGACCATATATCTATTGAAAATGACGTAATTTTCCCTCTAGTCAATGCATTATGAGGCATAAAATTTTTACCATATCCCGTAAATTCCTTGTAAATGGCCTAAAACTGAAGCCGCAGATTTTTTTTCAAAACTTCACATTGAGCAAAACCTCTGATCCAAAATATGAAACAATATTAAGAAAAACTGTTTCTAAAGATCAAAAATCATGTTCTAATATTTGGATCTTGGGTTATGCATATATTTTTATTCCTTACTAAAGATATTCAGACAGGGATGTTTTCTGCAAAAATCAAGAACATTGCATTTTTTCAAAGCCTTTTTTCTAATACCTACATTCTCAAAAAGAAATTTTGTTACAGGAAATAAGAGCATTAATTCTGTCTCCACTTTATTTTCATGTATAAAATGGGATGGGGAGTGAAAATCATTTAATTGATATAAGGACTGGGTCATTTAATGCATTTAGTTACCTTCCCTTGCTTGTGTATCAATCTAACACCTGCATAAGGGATTTTTTTTACTCAGTTGGTTTGACAATAGCATGAACTACGTACAAAAAATTTAAAACGAAAAAAGCTTATGACAAAGAAATTGCATGATATACAAAGAATATTAACTGTCTTCATAAAATTCATGATCATGTTAGTGTATGAGTATACAATATATGATCAAATTAAATAAAACTGACCTTTCTTTACTAATTGTAAGACTATTATTTCAACAATGATAATGAATTGTCTATATATTTGCATGTTTCGATCATTTAAACGAACAAAAGATCGGTGAGACTGGTCGAAAAGGTATAAAACTCCTCAATGGCACATGAATAAATCTCGGATTAATAGAAGCCAATGTCTGATGTGCACACATTTGTATTGTCTCAGGGGACATTTAAGTTGGAATACTGTTCATTCATTAAAAACATAATTTCACTATATACGCAGGTTTGTTTAGGTAACAACCAAATATTCTACTTGCCGATGTGATTTGATTTCATAGTGAACTATATGACGTAAACTTGAGAGATAAATTTTTCTTAAAATCGACATTTAAGATTGATTTGAGGTCCTAAAATGAATCAAAATATGCATATGCATAATATAAGAGGAATCTTGTGGTTTCTGGGTCTAGATATTCACCACAGGGGTTAAATACTAAACCCGTGACGTCATTACTGTTGATCAGTTATATTAGAAAAGTAATATTAAAGATATCGAGGAACCTTAAACGCATTTACTTTAAAAGACAATGTATGGTAATTGCTGAATTTGGCCCATCATTTGATGCTAACATTTGATATGCTTTAATTTAGGTTTGCAGTTAAGTCTGTAAAATGTTGCCTGTTTGAAATCTACCAATTTATTTGATTTAACGAGTACAGACCTAGGGAACTACTAAATTTCGTCAATCTTGAAAGAATTTCCTCAAAGAACAAGGACCCTCTGAAGCTTTATTTGCCCCTGAGAAATAAAACTTGTAAAGTTTATATTGAAAATGCAGTAATTATCACTTGAACTAATCGTACATATAGCTTTGGCATGTAACCATGGAGCTGACGTAATTTTTCATCTATTTGATGCATTATAACGTCATAAAATGCGTGATTTTTTCCATAACCTATAGCTATAAGTTCGTTAGAAACTAGCCTAAAAGTTATTTTTGTTTTCTTCAATATTTCATATTGAGCACAAATTTGAACCAAAACACAATGAAAGATCTATTTCTGAAGATCAGAAAACATAACATATTTATCTGTTTTTAATGTTTATAGGCTGTGATCATACTTTACTTTTTTACTAAACGCGGTCAAATCATATTGTCTATGCAAAATTTAGTTACTTTCTTTTTCTTAAAGCCTGTAAGGTAATAAGTGAGTTCTCATAAAGAACGTATATTACATGATATACATGTAAAATCGTACCGCCTCTGCTTAATTTTGATATATAAAATTGGACATAGGTTTGTTACAACGCGAAATGTAATAACAACGCAAAATGTAATAAACATGGATTATAACATTTTGCGTTATTACATTTTGCGTCGAAATCAACGCAGAATGTAATAACGCAAAATGTAAAAAGACATTTTTGAGGATTATTTCATTTTGCGTTATAACATTTTGCGTCGAGATCAACGCAATATGTAATAACTCAAAATGTAATAACATGATTTTTGGATTATTACATTTTGCGTTGTTACATTTTGCGTCGAAATTAAGCAAACAGCAAGAACGCAAAATGTAACAACACACTCTTTGGTCAGCCAGATTGAGTACAATTATTAATAGAGTAGTAGCCGTTGAAGAGGAAATTAAACAAAAGAAAAAAAACAGATATATGCAATTTCCTACAATTAATGAATTTCATAATATATTGATATAATAAACTACATGTGTTTTAAATCAGGTTAATTAATGTATTCAAATTATAAGTGTTGCAAATTAGAAACGCGCGTGAGTAGCAGTGTACTTTTGCTTTTTGACTCACCTGAGCCGAAGGCTTAAGTGAGCTTTCCTGATCAAAATTTGTTCGTTGTCTGTCGTAGTTGTCGTTTTCGTTGTTGTTGTTGTCGTCGTAAACTTTTCACATTTTCATCTTCTTCTCAAGAACCAACGGGCCAATTTCAACCAAACTTAGCACAAAGTATCCTTGGGTGAAGGGGATTCAAGTTTGTTCAAATGAAGGGCCACGCCCTTTTCCAAGGGGAGATAATTATGAATTAGAGAAATATAATGGCATTTTTAAAAAAATCTTCTCAAGAACCACTGGGCCAGGAAAGATGAAACTCGTGTGAAATCATCCTCAGGTAGTGTAGATTCAAGTTTGTTCAAATCATGACCCCTCGGGGGGGGGGGGGGTAAAATTCAAGCTTACTTTCAGTTCTGATCCGATCTTTGTTTTTTCCTAGCCAATGGCTCAGGTGAGCGATGTGGCCCCTAAGCCTCTTGTTTTAAATAGAAAATGCAATGAATCTAAAAGAAAACCTATTTATTTGTACTGGCAGGTGTAAATATATATCTGAAGGGTTTATTGACAATTGTGATACCATACTGATCTATGCAAATCACCTGCATTGCACACAAGCAAAAACACCCCACCCCTCCCTCCCTCTATCCAATAATAAATGGACTGTTTCTGCATGTCCATAGTAATACAATGATATATATAAAGTAAACACTCCACCCTATTCCTGCCCTTCCTCGCTTGACACACACATACACTTCTTTGTTAACCAATGTACACATGCCAAACATGCATATCAAGAGCTAATAATGAACTTATGGTCAATTCTTTGGTAATTAAATAAATTGTGTTATTGGTTAGAAATTTAATAAGACTATCAAAAATATGCCAATTAAGTTTAAACTTTTATAATTTAGCACAGTGTATTCAATATTACTAAAGTCAGAGTCAGAAAAACGATACATTATGATGTATTTATGTCCGTAAAAGCCCTAGAGTTGTTCTCATTGTTTTAGTTCTAAATATTTTGTACAGCGTTTTTCCCATGTTGGATATATGTATATTTTGAATCAATTTTATTATTTTTTTTTGTTAATCGCAATAAAAAAAAAGTGTATTTTGTTTTATTACATATTGTTTTATTACATTTTGCGTTGTCTTCAGTGCAAAAATAAAATAACGCAAAATGTAACAACGAAAAAGCACGTTATTACATTTTGCGTCGTGATCAACGCAAAATGTAATAACGTTAAATGTAATAATCTAAAAATCGTGTTATTGCATTTTGCGTTATTACATTTTGCGTTGATCTCGACGCAAAATGTAATAACGCAAAATGTAATAATCCAGGTTTATTACATTTCGCGTTGTTATTACATTTCGTGTTGTAACATAGGTTATACATGTACTAGTCAATTAATTGATATAAGGACAGGGCAATTTTATGCAAAAAGTAAATCTACATACATTGAATGTAGCTCTTTGAGATAATATTCAATTCATTAAGCAGAACAAAGTTTGCTTACCTGATATACTCAAAAACACCTGATACTATTTCACGAAATATTCAACTATATTTGCAGGCGTGTGCTCTGCGTTTATTACCATGTTGAAACAAAATGTGCTGTAAAATGCATGAAAATTTGCATATAAATCAGATAAAACGGCAATTTGCATTTTTCATGACCTTCCCTTAAAATTTATACCCAATAAGTTAGTATTCAAAGGATGAAAGCAGGTTTGTGATGATGAATGATTGCACTTCTAGACACATAATACATTTAGGTGCCATCAAGGGTTTTAGCATATATTGTCATTTATAAATCATTCTCTAGACAGCAACTTTGACACATGCATTGTATTTTGTAGACCAAATCTGGTTTCATTTCTTCTTGTTGACATTTCACAAACCCAAGCGAAACAATCATCAGTACAAGGTTATTGTAGCACATTTAAATAAAAAAATTGTCAGGATTGTCAAACAATTTTAAGTAGTCAAAAACGGTACTCGCTTTGTTAGCATATTTCAAAAGCGGGCTTGACCGATTTACACCCGAAATGAATAGAGTTATGGCAATAAACTGATCCAAGAATAGCTATTGGTAATTGATGATAAAGAACATTTTATATCTAAACAAGGTCATTTTAAAGATCATAGCTAAGTGATGATTTATACGAGTTGCACACATTTAAAAGCTCGAGCTTGTTATACTGATTTCAATTGTCTAATTTCGCAAACATAATATTGGTTTCCATAGCATATCTCTACTTTGAAAATTCTGCCTATAGTATGCCAAATTGTCATAGTTGTAAGCATTAAAAAATCAAACAAAAATAGGCGCTACATTGCAAATGATAGAATTATAAATAAACATTCTCTTATATCGAGGGAATGGATAATGTTATGTTCTTGGTTTTAGACAGCTGTTTCATTGTCTTAAGAGAGATATTACCAGATATCTGTTAAATGGTGCATTAAAAAGATAATCAGAAAAGCTTAAGCATTAGCAGCTTACTGGCTTGTTAATATAATATAATAAACTGAATTACTAGTACACTTTAGGTCGCTCTTTGAAAATTCTCGACAGAAAAAATCTGCAACATTATATGAATTTTTTTTTCTATCCTTTTTGAATTGATATTTTCTTTATATCAAAAACGCTGATTCAATAGTTTGAAGTCAATTGCTATTCAAGCTTTCTCTTTTTCAACAAAACAGTAAATTAAATAGATAGTTCTCATAAATCTATTAATATCATTGTTAAATTTACTGCAACTGATTTCGTCAAAATCAATCTTAGAAAGAGGAAATATATCAGATTTTATAAATATATGTGTGTTTCAAACCTTATACAGGAAGGGCTTTATAGGACGTTTATTAGTAAACTGAAATGATGTTTAATTTCCGCAAAAGCAAATGAATTTAAATAATTCGAGCATTTTCAAAAAATATAATTGTGTGATAGCTGCAGCAATTTTTTTATTGTTTGAGTCTTACAGAAAAATAATCAAGTGTTGGTAGGTATCAAATTTTTTTTTCATTGTTTGTTTTTTTATCAATAAATTACGCAGAGGTAAAAAGGAAGCATACAAAATATTGTACCTTGACTTAATCAGTGCTACATTATGATGTCATAATAAGTGAGATGACGTCAATTTTACAACACCATTTTTTGTAATATTGGTATTTAGAGATGTAATTTAACTCCAGAAAATGAAAATTGACTCTATAAAATTAATAGTAATCTGACACATTAACAAAATTAAAAATGTTTTTATTTTGTTATGCTTTATCTGTCAAATTGATTCAAATCTACCACCGATGACGTCATATGTGTACATCAAGTAGCTTGGGAATTGATCAAGTCGTGTAAAGAAAATGTGGCTAAGACGACATGTACAAAGATACGTCAAATGGAGTTGGAAAGGAAGTTTCGTCGATATTATGTGAAATTCATATGGAATTGAGTTAATTAAACAGGTATGCTAATTTATTTTCATCGATTATATTCTATTTCAAAGACAGTCTGCTATATATATACGTATTCCTGTCGGCCTTTCCTCCGTCATTCGTGGGAAAAATGATACAACAGAACAACAATAAGCTGGATATTTCAAAATATAAGATTTGTGCGGATGGACAGTTAGCCTTCTGACAAACTTGGAAAGTGCTGCTAGAATCCCGAGTAAGGCAAGATTTTCCGAAAAATATCAATTCATATGTATAAAATCCATGACATAGGGTAAGGTTTGGTACGAATGTGTGGAATAATTATTTTGCTGACAGGACAGTAGGATTTTAGCAGCACTTTTAAAGGCAAAATAGATGTTTTTCAACATATCATTTGTTGTTCTGTTAGCCTTTTTAATATGTTGACGGTGCGACCGTTAGAGCGAGCGCAAACTCTTCTATTGTTTTGATTTAGATCGGGCTCGTCAAGCCGCACGTGACATTCGGTGCGTCTAGACTCTGACATCACATGACGTATGCAAATTACAATATACCGAGAAAAAGCCTGAACAGTGCTGAAAGTTAATGAAGAACGTTTTATTTTCTATTTATCTTCAATATATATCCATTAAATCAAGGCGAGTAAACTTTTTGTTGAACATTTGCCGTGATTCTCGCGAGAACGTAGCTAAAACAAGTGATGCATTGTGGGTCCAAATTCGGCATCAAAAAGTTTTATCGAATGAATGTGCAGAAGGCCGAATTTTCTCTTCGCACAGGCGTTGCTTTAAGAGCTCGCTATGCGAGCGGCGCTTCGCGCCGCCTCGCTGCGCTCGCTATTAAGGAAAATCTCAGGAAATTAAGGAAAAAAAGTCACGTGATGCAGTGGCGGTGGTGCACGTCTTTGCTTCAGACACCGTTTTATCTTTATGCATAATAATAATAGTTTACGTTTATCAGCGGTTTTAGTATTTCATCATAATAATTTTTTTCTTTAAAAAGTCCAAATTTTCCGAGAAATGACCTGTATGCATCCTTAACATACCCGCGCATGCATCATTTTAAAGTTCCAATATACTTATAACAATAAAAACATGTATATATTTACATGCATTAAAAATTGTCTGAAGTAATAGGTACTTCATTGCAGGGTAAAATAAAATGTGGTGCGAAGGACAAGCTTCATTTTTTCTTCTATGGTTCTTACATGTAATGGTAAGTATTTTAAAATTGAATTTGTATGAGTCAATTTTTTTATAATACAACAACAAATTATTTCTGGCAATTATTGACAAAAAAACTACTATTAATCTTTTTTTCGCCAATGCTTTATTTCGTGTTATAACTGGAGACTATGGACTCGCAAAAAAATATTCTTGCGTTTATTTTTATTCCTTAAGATTATATAGATCATAAGTCACACTTTTTAAAAAAAAATTGCCCCGCTCATAGAGAGTTGATAAATTCCTCGCAAAATAGGGTATAGCGAACATTTAGTATATACAGTATTTTTTTTTCCAAATGAAGATAACACACTAGACAACTGTAAAATAAAAAAAAAAAATATATTTTCAAATTTTTAATTCTATAAAAAAGATCAAATGAATTTTCATATGCATGTACAAATAACAAAAATTCATTCAATAGAAACCATTTTACGTGATCGGGAGGTTGCAAGTTCAAATCTCGGCTGCAACTGACTTACATGTCAATCAACAAAACAAGGTAGCAACTATTTCTCTGCCATGTTTTCAAAACTTGATTTTAACGCTACGGGTCCTTAGGATGAGACCTTTAAACCTGACACCCTGTGTAATGCAGGTGTTGGCAATATAAAATCTCCTCACTGTTCAATGTGTTAAGAACCGAGTAAAAATTAACGATTTGAACATTTTTAGCGGTGTATGATTACGTCCCTAAAAGTGATACATTCTCGAATAGGCGTAAACAATAAATAAACAGTCATTTAATCCTAAAATAAATCTCAAATGATTTTTCATGAGGGTCATGATATAAACTATCTTTTAGCATGTTTCTCACGTAAATTAACATCGAAACTGCAAACATTGATTTACTACTTCACATAGTCATTGGCGTGACTACGTAAAGAAGTTTCTCTAGATTTAATTTGCAAAAAATAAAAATAAATGAATGGTGTACAGTCATTACGTATAGATTAGTCCATTTAGTTTTTTTTTCTTTAGAAATATGAGGAGCCCTGATTATTTACTGTTTATATCATAAAACACGATATGTGCACCATTTTTACAATTATCGACACAATATGCAAATCATTATATTCACAGTTTCTCTTGAACGGCAATAAAGATACTTATCACTAATAGATAATAAACAAAACAACAGTAAAATTATAACTAAGAGATTAATTGGTAGGTTAATTAACATCTATAGAAAGGTAATTTTGTACTAAGTAGTGGAGATCATGAATTACAGTGCAAACATCTGTCTTTAAGGCACATGTTCATGTAGGACACAATGTATAAGCCTTTTATTTTAACCTCGAGTTCATTCATTCTGAAACCTAGATATATTGTTCTAGGATACAAAACATCTCTTCATACATGTATATGATACGAAAGAGATCAAGGAAGTAATGAGATAACGAACAGTTTTCGATCTCAAAGTCCATAAAACAATACAAAATAAGAGCAGAGCAATCACGGACCCCAAAAACATCAGAGGTGGGATCAAGTGCCATGAAACATCAAACATTTTTGCACACATATCTGAAATATAGACTATCAGACCCCTGTAAGAAGATTGTGAAATCAGACATTCGACTTGAAAATGGGCCTTACTTTAGAATTATCAATTGATCTATTGCAGATTTGTATAGCACGAGGGCTGTTCAAATATAGTGTCCTGAACTCTATGACATACAATACAGATATCATATAGCATTGAACTCGACTTTCTCTCATAATTAATTCTTTAATGAACTTATAACAGTTTATGTGACCACTTTTCATCACATAACTTCATTGTAAGAAGCTGGGAGACAAGGGCTTTTCGAGATACTGCATTATAAATGAATGGTAAAGAACCGGCAAACTAGAGTGAAAATAAAAGCTTAAACAAAGCTGCTGTTAAACTTGTTAAAAAGCCAAAGAAATTTTCACTGAAATATGTGACATTTACAACAACCAATACCTGTTTTGTAGACAAATGAGCAGGTGGATTTCAATGATAAAACATTATATAATGGGCATCAAAAATGGGTAACGTCCTTGGCAACAAAAAATTATAACACTTATGTACTGTTTGCCTAATTTCAAAAAAAATAGTTGATGATGTAGGATTGACTTTAAGACAAATAGCAAATTTGATAAACATCACATTGGGGGTGGTTTATACTGTTTTAAGAGATGTTTGACGGTAAAAAAGCTTAGTATTCAAAGGTCACCCTATATTTTGAAAATTGAATGAAAACGACAGCGTGTATGAATGTCTTAACGATTATTTTAAAATATCATTAACTGGAGTTATCAACTTTTTTTTTTTTGGATATTCAAACAGATAATGAACTTGAATCTATTGCTTAAAATCCTCAAAATAAACTATAGCATGAGATGTACTTAACAAAAACAGCGAAGGTCTGGAGAGAACAAAGAATTGCAAGAGCTCAAAAAGAGATTTATATGCAATTTTCTTATATATTTGTGGTATTGTTGGTCAAATTCGTATTCGGGGAGACAGTTTAATTTCTGGATGAGGCTAGAAAACATTATTTTTTTGCAAAAAAATCGAAAGTTTTATTAGAGGAAGGACCCAGAATCAGGAGTCCAAATCATTAAATTTCTTCATGACAGCGACCAAACCCGCACGCCCTGAAGAGTAAATGGGGTTTTCGGGATACACAGATACATGTAGTTAATATTTTTGCACATTAACACAATTCGCCAGATCTTTGACCTTTAGACTTATTTCGATTTCCATGATTGAAAAAAAACCACCTTTGATGAGGAAGAAACAAGTCCAGGAAATCACTGGATCTGCCATTTTCCAGTATACAAAGGGTCATACACAAAACTGTTCTAACATCAATCAGAAATTGGATAAAAAAAGGTTACGGACATGTGATTCCACAGTAAGTAAAAAAAATGAAGACAAAATCATTGAAAAACGTCCTTTGTGTCTTTCTGAGCACCGAGAACATTATTTATCATTAGGCCCTCGTAACTAACCTGCTTGTTTCTTTAACTCAGTAAATCATATTGATACTGAAAAAAAATGAGTAAAATATTACATGTTAGTAAAAATAAAACAAACATAGCTTTCTATTTGAAAATTCACACGTAGATGTCTTACACTTTTTGGTATCTAAATATAATTGAATAATTGAATAATTCATTTTTTATAAGATTAAACAGAATCATTCAGATTGTCCCTAAAAGAACTGCGTAAAACTTAAGAAAAATTAACCAGTGGTTTCAGATATTTTTGCGATCTAAAAAATTCAATGGCAAAAAAATTCCGTAAAGATTCAGTACATGACGTCACAATATTCCATCTTTCGCCTCTTGATTTAACCTTTACCTTTATAGTACATAAAAAAAATAAAAAAAACTCCATTTATATGTGTCCAAATATCAGTCCTCTTGTACATCTGGAACCAAAGCTACTCTGCATTTTATAGCAGACAGTTATATGTTTGTAAATTACATACTAAGTAAAAAAAAATACAGTTTTTTTTTTTTTTTTTTTTTTTTTTTGCATACGCAATATGGCAGATGTCAAAACGGTCCTATCAGCCCTATAGGACTGAAATGGATTCGTAGGGCTAATACGGATCAATAGAACACCCTCAGTAAATTAAACCTGAAAATCAGTACTTGTAATCATACACCTATTTTGAAGGTATTATTTATTTATTTATTTTCAACTTTTTGAATGTAAGGATAATCTATTCAACAAATAATATATTATTTTCAAATTACAGATCGGGAGATTTAAAATAGAAATACATGTACATGCAGAAACATATTCAAACTGTTTGAACCAACAGACAGTGTACATTGTAAGAAATCCATGGATGATTATTTACTTAAATTCTTTTCATCTAATTGTGTTCTTTTACACACACCCTTTCCACATCTAATTCTGTTTCAACCCACGACCAATTTCGGCCCTCCAGATCTGGCTGATATTGGTGTCTCGGGCTGATACAAGATTTGATATGGAAAAGGGTATATATTATTTTCTATTTTTTGCCCATAGATAGTGTCAATACATTCAAAAATGTAATCCCTAGCAAAAGATGGTATAGTATAAAAAATGATTGTGTTTATAAGATGAAAACAATTGGTTTCAGGATAGTGTTTAATAAAAACTCATCCCTACATGTTTCCGTCCAGACTTTCTCATCGTATTACACATACTTAAAGCAATTAGAATTAACAATGAAATAATAATATTATGACATTCTCTTTTGTGTGTAGCATATACATTTGTGCATTTTTTCATTCATAGGATATTGTTTTCTGATGAATATAATCCATAAATATATTTTTTTCGGAATTTAACATGATTAATATGATGGTATAAATACTTTCCTTACCCAGGGCCTAGTAAGAGAGTTACTAGGCTTTGATACAATATGTGAAGGGCATTTTTGTTCACTAGTAATTCTTCGATATTATGTCTTGCGATACATATAAGTTTACAAAAAGGACAATTTAAGGTAATTTTAATAAGAAATGGTTTGCAAGCGTTTGTCACTTTTGAAAAGGTAAGTCAGAAAATAAAAATAATCATTTTATCTAACGTACATTAGCTGTATAAACTGGAATAATTTTTTGCTCGTAAATTATTTACTGAAAATTTAAATTTTTGCTTGTCTTAAAGAAGAACACAATATAATTGTCATAAAAATTAAATCTCTAAAGCGACACGATGTACTCGAAAATTATCATATGTATGAACAGACTGATATTAGGAAAAGAGGATAAAAATTTCATGTATTTGTCTTTCATTTGATTATTCAAAAATTTAATAAAGCATATGTAAATGAATTAATAAAGTAAAAAAAAAAAAAAAACATGCAAACTTAATATTCCGTAACCATGCATAATACTTATATACTGATAAAAGTAAGAAAAAAAAAGATTGTAACTGATGTATACTTTTATCATGTTCTCAATTAGATGAATGTTTTTCTTTAACTAGGACTACAAGACTTCCTCCTCACTTTCCTGTAATGGATTGTCGCTGGAAACAATGATGAAAGTTGACTCCTGTCCATCAAATGAAGATGAGAAGAACAAGTTAGCAAGAGATAAAAATTGTAGGAGATACTGGAACCTTTATAAACACGAGTGTAATGAGGATCCTTTGAAATTTCAATACCACTGCGTTATTAATGATTATAAAAATGAGACAATTGAAGTATGCGGCATTAAAACAATAATCAAAGGTACTTATATTTATATTACAATATTTTGAGGTATACCAATTTATTAGAAATAGTCACGCAGTGCTTAGTGACTTTAAGAAAAAAAGTTTTGGCAGAAAAATCGAGTTAATTTACCAGTGTTTTACAGGTTATTGCACAGAATTCAACGTTAAAGGTGGATCTATCCAGGCGCATTTTGGATACGATTGCACAAAGTTTGATCCCCCATGTAAAAGCAATTACAGTTCAACAGAAGCTTATCTGTGTATGTAATCTCACAGTTAAATTGTTAGTTTGATAAACACTAGATCATACACTGTATACATGCATTAGGAGAGGTCTTTCTGGAATGAAATGAGGTGAGTTCTTGTACCTACAACAATATTTCTTGCGAATTAAGCATACCAATAACAAAAAAACTTAATATAGATGTACAATTTCAGTTTTTCCAAGTACTTTCGTCCAGATTATTTCATTTTACTGTTCATGTAAGTGATTTATTCTTTATGAAAAATAAATCAATGGACTTATGTATTTTTGCACGTGTATCACTAAGTCCACATTAAATTCAAGTGAATATTGCTAATCGTGTTATTTGGACAATATGTAATTTGATTTTAACTTTAATAAGAAGTATCATAGGATGCTCGGTTACACGGTATTTTACAGCGTGTTTGTGTACAAAAATACAAAATATTTTAAGGACATACAACTAAATCAAAAGTTGATGCAGGGAATGATTTTTTGCTCATTGTGAATTAAAATGACAAAAATAATAAATTCATAAGATATTAAGAAATCGTATGTTTCATACTTAGGCATGCCGTTTTCATTTTCATTCAATTTTATAATTTTGTCAAAATATTTTTCTCCTGTACCTGGCAAACAATATTCAGGCTACCTACATGTATATTAATATAAATCTATGTGAAACATTGCTGATTTCTGAAAAAAATGTTTTCCTGTTATATGTCCTCAACATAAGATTATTTCTTTTATTTTTGTATACTGCTTGAAATATATTGTAAATATCAATTATCTTTTCAATCAGAGTTTTCATTAATTACAGATAAACCATGCTACAATTTTAGCGGCAAGCAAAATAAGGGTATGTAAACAAGCACATGTAGTCCCTATACAGAGTCTTCTAAAATAGTGTTATTTTTATTAAAATTATTTTAATTGCTTGATTATCGACCATCTTAAAGTCGATTATAGTGTACGGTTGCCAGTGTATGATGCAACTACTTTTTGTTGCCAAATTATATATAACAAGATGGTAATTTCCTTAAAAAAATGTTCTTCGTAGACACTTGACGGTAAACCAAATTTGGTATAATTTGAATGGTTCCATCTGAGCTAAAAATTGTTCTGAAGTAAAAAGAATTAAGAATGAGTCTCGGACAAAGTCTCGTTCCCAAGTGTAGATAATTTAGAACTGACAAAAATAAATTTGGTTCATCTTCTTTTCAAGAGTCATGGAACAAGAAAAATGATAATGTTAAACTTTTTGTAAATTTTGAATATTCAATATATGATATTTCGGGAAGTTAATAAATAAAAGAAGAATCAAAGGTATTCACTGGAGCAGGAAATAAAATTAGAAAATGATCTTCTAATTTGGTATTTGCGACCGTTAATGATGACCCTCCGTCTGTTACGCATTGGGGTACCCTTCTCTTATCTGCAATTCCTTTTATACCAGTGAATCAAATTTAATGAGACTTTCATTGAATATCTACTACATATTCCAATTGTGTTTCCAATAGCAAAACATGGACAATGCTTTTATATTCATATGGGAGGTGGGGGTATCATTTGGTGACTTCATTGCTCAATTTACTTCCAGTGTTTCTTTCATTCCATTTTGGTACAATTATTATGTAAGATGCACATAATTTTTCCAGTCAGATAAAAAAGTTACAAATTAGAAAACTACAGATGCTACTTTGAAGATTCTTTTTTTTGGTGGTTGCCAGGGGACATATATTTCAAAAAGTGTGGATTCAACTATTTGTAGACAGAAGTCCGGTTTAGCATATGCTAATTGAATATTGCAAGGATGAATAAAAATTGTACTTATTTTTTAAACGGTTATTAGAATATTTTTTTTCTACCAACTTTTAAGTGACCAAAAATAACCAAAATTAATTCATTTTTCTGTATAATTCAAACACATGCAATAGCAATTTCAGATTATATTAAAATCATGAAAATTGCAATTTAACACATTTAATATTCTAATCTTATTATTGTAGTTGATGGAGGGTGGTCAACATGGAGTCCATTTGGCAGCTGGAGTGATTGTACAGTTACCTGTGGTGGAGGAGTTCAACAGAGTTTGAGGACAAGGGAGTGTAAAAATCCTGAACCAGAAAATGGGGTACGCGAATGTGAAGGTTCTGAAGAGGATAAAAAGGAGAAGACATGCAACTCACAGCCCTGCCCTGGTAAATAATTTTTTTTTAAACATCCGTAATTCAACAACCCTTTGATAAGTTGAATAGCATACTTTAAAAATGTTTAACTTATATTACTGTTGACATAACCATGCCACATTTAATGGGGTTATTTGCTGTTCTGAAAACGATTACTAGTAATAACATGTAATAACATGTAAAATAAATGAAAAAAAAAAGATAATAAATGGTTTCCAACGTTAGTGAAGTGGGATTTGACTCAAACTGATGACTACTTGATACTGTAAACCAACTTTTATTTTTTTTTTTGTGAAACATTTTCGCGAGGCCCACAAGAACCCCGTCATCGCAAATAAATATCGCCGCGTACTGATCCTGAAGTATCTGTGTATATTATCTAAAGATCCAAAAAAGATTTGATCGCGATTTATTTAAGCATTGAATTCATATTTTGGAATTTCTTCGGTTCTATAACACACCTGGCCGTGCCTACAATTTGAATACCGAGCGTTAGCGCAGTATGATAATTTGTCGGCATGGCCAGGTGTGTTACAACCGAAAATATGAATTCAATACTTATATTTACATTCTTTAATTTGTCCTCTTCAAAATTTTTCATTTCGACTATCTGTGATGTGAATTCAGCGCCCTTGAAAACCTGTGTGTTTTAATAGACTTAAGAACCGTTTGTTACGATTGTGACGTCGTAAAGTTAAATAACGCGAACGAACATTGCGAGGAAAAAAGTGACAAATTAATTATAAATGCACATTTGTTGTAGTTTTACATTAATTAAACAGGGTTTATTTTTTTAAATTAAATTGTGTCAAACATAGTAAATCTTGTTGTTCATAAAGTATTGAAAATGCATATACATCCTTCTGCGTATTCTAATGCGCGGTGAAAAAGTTTCGAGTGTGTTAAAGATATTTGAACTTCATGGATTTCTAATGGATTTCATAAAGAAAATTACACTGAATGTAAATATTCATGTATAATTATAATCAAAATGTTAATGAGTTATGCACTTGCCTTTCACAATTTGCAATTAAACACTCATTTGAAGAAAGTGCTAAAAATATATGGACAAATTTCACGCAAAAAATTAAACCATGCCTAATTTAACTCTATGTAGCTTTTTAGGTAACATTAAAATGGCTTTCCTCGCTAAGTCGTTATAGAGAAAACATTTGTTTTTTTTAAATTTATACCTACTTAGGAAACAAAAACCAATGTGAACAAAATTCTCGGAAATAAATGTGGTTAACCAGGAGGGTTTTTCTAAGATCTGACCACATTTCGACAAAATTCATTTCCTAGATAAATTTTCCACTTATTATGTATATTTAGATTTTTCAGGATTTAACACGTAATAAACAAGCATATCTCTTAAGGAATGAGTTTTATGTGAATTATTGGCGTGTAAATCACACAGACAAGATTATTTTTTTTATCCAATTCAGACTATATAATAAAAGTTTTATGAAATAGTTCAGTACTGAAAATGTCTGTGTGTAAAATACATAATTATTTACCCAGTCTTCGCCTCAATCAATATTGATATTATTTTAGTGAATAACATGCCGTATTTAACATTAAAAGCGTCGGTTTCCATAATTTTATGATATTACAGTAAAGCCAATCACTGTAGATTAGGAGACAAAATGTAAATTAATAATATATCTCTAAATGTATTTAATTCCTTCTTCTCTTTTGAGCAAAGTTGTTATAAAAATGGAGTTTACATTTAGATCTACATGCATCAATAATGTTTAAAAGCTGAATATCAATTCATGTCAAACAATAAAATATGGATAAATATGATGAAGCTGATACTCTATTTCATTTTAGTAAATCATTCTCTCGCATAATAAAAGACAATGTACAGTCATGTATTAGATTTCCCGTTCCTTCTTTTGATGCAATATTGCAAAATTGCTAACATTGTTCCTTTCAATTTAGGAACGAGCCTTCGCTTAGAATTATGGGCAACAAAATTAAGTCAACATGTATCAACGATGAACAGTTCCAAAAGCTCGAAAAGAACCCTATTCTATACAGGGGTACAGAATGAAGTTACAAAAGGAAGATACATAGAACACGAGTCTACAAATAAATTTTATTTATTCACCAGTATTATATCTACCCGTTTCAGTTCTGAAAGACCAGCAGTTCTAGTCAAGTCGGATGTTTTTTGGTCTGGATACATTCCTTATGTTATTTTTGGATTAGCGGGATTGTTTGTGATATTTTTTGGGATATTTGCGTTTTCCTTTATGCACAAAAATGTTTTTCAAAGAAGAAACTTAGAATTACCTTTGGATACTTTTCAAAAGGAAAATACAGACTATATGCCTATTCAGAGAAATGTGCATATTAGAAGTTCCATAATACACACTAATGAACAAGAAACGCTTTTGGCATTTATTCCTCCCATGTCTGAAAATGATATACAATATGAGGAAATAACTATGCTTAATTCTTCTGTTGATGGATCTAGTTTAGAGGATAACGAAATGTCATGTGAGTCCCAGGATGACAAAAATAAGTATTTGGATCCAAACACATACCTGACACCAATTGCAGAGACGTACTTGACTCCTGTAGCAGATTCAGAAAATACCTATGTTGAAGTTGTTGATTGAAATATAAAGGCTAGATCCGTCATAAAACAGTCTTATCTGTAGCACATTACAGTGTTTGGTTCTAAAATGATCCCCTCTCTTGCCTTTTGTACTCATAACAACAGAAAACAAAAGCACAAGGGAGGGGGTCAATCTAAATTTAAATGTAGCAACTTGAAAATCCTCTTTTCTTCATACGTTATAAATAAGGTTATTTTTATGAATTACGGACAGGAAGATAAACGAATAATTATAATAATGAATCGAATCCAAGACCCCTGCATGTCCAAGAAGGTGCTCTACCAACTGAGTTTCCAAGGCCGATATCCACGGCCCTAAACATTACATCTGTAAATTTTACTATTTATTCTGAAACTTTTACACTTTATTCGGTAAATTTTGCACTTTTCATCTGTACAATTTTCACATTAATCTATAAAAATTCTACTAAAGCTAACGATTGAATGGTTTTATGGTACTTTACCTATATGACATATGAAAAATTGTACAAAACTGATATGCTTTCAAATGTGTTTGCATAAGATTTAAACATGTTTATATATGATAAGTACGGATGGGTCATTTCCTCATGTGCCTGCCTTCCCAATCAAATATCGAAAATCTGCCTTCAATGCATTATATTTCTTTGGTACTTCAGTATAGAGCGACAAACAGAAGATAAGTACTTATTATTCACATTTATTGTTAAAAAGGAAATCATCATTATATTTTATCATGCAGGACTCATGGTCTATTGGCATTGAAGCATATTACTAAAAAAAGTATGCAGTTGCCGTATTGATTGAAACAAAGAAATGTTCGCATTAAACAGGTAAATGTTTAAATTTTACAGTATTTACAGATCAAAGTGTACAATTTACAGATTAAAATGTAAAATTTGCATTAAAGTTAGCAATTAAAGTTTAGATTTGACATGTTTAAGTGTATATGTCACAGCTTAAAGTGTACATTTTACAGATTAAAATGTTTTATTTACAGATAAAAGTGTACAATTTACAGATGAAAATGCAAAAATAAAAAAATAAATAAATAAAGTGTCCAAAGTGACTCTCATACACTTCTGTAATATTTTGAACGCATCATGTAAAAGTTATTTTTTTCCTTGATTTAAGAAAAGGTTAATATGGGTAACAATTATCGTTATCATGATTGCTTAAAATTAAAGGAACTCTTAGGAGGTGGGAAACGTAAATGAGATTGGAGCGGGGGTTATGCTTTTGAATACAATGCAAGATCAATCAATGTAGAAGTTTAAATGAGATATGAGAAAGACGCCTTTTTTTCTTCTATCGATATCAATTATATTTTTTTTTCAAAAAGAGATCTTGCAATATGGTAGTGTTTTGATGGAAAAATGCATTAGAAACGTCAATTTTTGTTATACAACGTTGCGTAAAAAGACGATAGTGAAGACTGTAGGATTATAATGCACATATTTATTAAAGTTGCTTAGACATGTAAATGAAGTTAATATTTTCTCAAACGTTCTATTTAATGTTCCATCAATAAATTTCAAGAATTATTGAATTCCTATATAAAGAAGATCATATTAACTTGTTTGGCATAAATGAAAAAAGTCAACGTTCAAGGTCGTAAATTTATACATTCTGTCTATATGGACCACTATTTTTTTTCAGGAGATGTTTCAAGACGATTTTGAGCTTTTGCAATGTAATTCTGTACCAAAACTCCAAAGAACCTCTCAAAGTATCCAGTCCCGTTTATTTTATTAATATTTATTGTATCAAGTGTCGCTATTTTCGCACAGGGGTATGAGGAGAGTTATTACGTATAAAACAGGTTCTCGGGCGGACTTTATATTCTTATTACATCTGTAAAACTGTTCAATAAAGGTTAAATTAAACATCATGCATTGTTCGTAGACTTTTGTCTTAACTTTTTTATTTAACGTCATATAATATCCAAATTTGGTAAACATCAAATAATTTGATAAAAAAAAAATTGGAATGTATCTGCAATTTATAGTATTGAAATTTCTAATAATGGAGCTGAAACGAAATAGAATTTACATGTTTAAATAAACTATTGCTGTATTAATTAAAATGAAATCAGGTTATGCAATATGTCGCTCCATTTAAAAGATATCAGTTTCTAAATATATGGACTTGATTTAAAACAGCAAAAACCATGTAAACATATACATGTATGTGATTTCATTTTTGATTGCATATAATTTTCGACAGTTAAAAATATTATCGAAAGAGTTAAGAACGTCATTGAACGTACCGTGGTTAAGTGGTATGTATATTTGTACAATTGTTCGCAAACTAAGTGTAATGGATATGTTTTTTTTTGAATGAAGAAGACGCTACAAACCGTGTTTGATATTAAGAAAATAAGTATGATTTTGACAAACTTTCTCAACGTTGTCTTTGACGGTACAATGTTCGTTAACCTTGCTCTGTGGTAACAAAACATGTTGGTTTAAATTTTGGCTAACATGAGTTCTATTTAATCAAATGGATTAAAACTTCACACTTGTATAATCCATTTTCTTTTTTTTCTGAAATACTTTTTTCTTAACTAAATGATAGTATTCAGCATATGAAATGAAAAAAATAAATGAGGTCTGGCGTGTACAAATTCATAAAATCATCATTATAGCATCATTAATACACATAATAAAGAAAAAGCAATTAAATCTTTATATCCATATTGGCACATTTTAT